>NC_057803.1:385963987-386263987 GCF_018294505.1 Triticum aestivum | reverse complement strand
CATTGCAAGGCGGGTTCTCCTCCAAATTCCATGTACCTGTTGAATAATGTCCGGTTTCTTGTAAATGTAGCGCTCCTTGGCTTCTACGCCAATAATGGCCATCTTCCACGTGTCAAACGAATACGAAAAGTCAGGGTGTTTTTACATTTACACCCCTAGCCGCGTGAATGAGCCGCCTATTAAAGGGGACGAGGATTTAGATCCAAACCACACCTTCTCCCCTCCGTGAGTATTCATCAGAGCGTATCCGACAGAGGTCCATTCTATCATGACCGGCCGCCGCAGCTCCTCCTCTCGCCCTTCCAGCCCTCAGCCTGGAGATTGGGAGAGATGCTCCATCCTGCACAGCGAGCTAGTGACGCTCCAGACTAAGGGATTTCTCCCCCTGCCTATATGGTCCCGGTTCGAGTCGGACTTGCCACCTATAATGGCGGAGAGCAAGCGGAGAGCGCCCCCAATCTCTCCAAAGGAGAGCGGGTATGCCTTATCCCTTACTTAATAAGAGGGCTCGGATTTCCAAT
The DNA here is from genome assembly GCF_018294505.1 of Triticum aestivum. Lineage (NCBI taxonomy): Eukaryota > Viridiplantae > Streptophyta > Magnoliopsida > Poales > Poaceae > Triticum > Triticum aestivum. The sequence continues at coordinate 386,263,466 of NC_057803.1, read as the reverse complement.
TCATCCGTTTCTCCGGGGGCTCCTGGAGTTCTATGGCCTCCAGCTGCACAACCTCACGCCTGCCTCCATATTGCATATCGCGGGCTTCGTAGCCCTTTGCGAGCTATTTTTGGGCTGCGAGGCTCATTTCGCGCTGTGGAAAAGGCTATTCTGCCTTGTGCCCCGTTCTCAGAAGGGGTCAATATATCAAGTGGGCGGAGCCAAAGTGTGGCGCATCGCCAGGACCGGATATCTATCCGGAACCCCAAAGAAGGCGTCCGAGGACTGGCCTTCGGAATGGTTTTATATAGAGGACGTCCCGCTACCGGATCCTGTCCGGATCGGCCTCCCTGAGTTTGACAGTGCTCCCCTAAATAAGCTCCTAAGATGGCGTCCACGGAGCCCTCAGAGGGAAATGACAAGGACGTTCTTTACCTGATGGGCCGGATAAGATTGTTAGCTCATTCCGGACTGACCATGATCGGGGTCATGGCCGCATGCATCATGCAAGGGGTGCAGCCGCTTTAGTATAGAGGCCACCCCATGTGGGACTTCAACGGGGAGGACGACGCCACCCGCCACGGCCGTAAGGGGCCGGATTCGGCTGCCGCTCCGATAAAGATCTTGTCTACTCTGTACAAGGGAGAAGAGGAGGAATTTCTTCGCGTCAACCCACAGGGTGGATTTTCTATGTACAATCCCCCAAGTTGGGTAAGTGGACACTTTTACTTGCCAAGCCAGGCTGTTAAAGAAATAAACAGCCCTCCTCCACAACCCGAGGATCCGGGATGGTCCCTCGACCCGGCCTCTCAAGAGGATCCGGACTTATCTGTGGAGCTGATTGAAGGGGTGTTTCATCAATTGAGCAAGGACAATGCCTTGGTGGCCATTACGGCCGATTACCCAGGGCTACTCCCGGCCTCACGGGTAACTGAGACCGAAGTCCTAGCACTTTGAAAAGGGAACTATCCTCGCGTGTTTTCGATTGCCGTATGACAACCGTGTTTTGCAGGGGAGGTCCTTGAGACGGGAGGCCGAGCCTGCGGCGACTAGCCAATGAGGGGCGGCAAGGCCCCGCGGGCTGAAAAGAAGTGCGGTCCGGACTGAGACGCCAGCGCAAAGGTATAGCGCGCCATCGTATTCCCAGGTGTTATTCCTTCAAGGCATTTTAACGCTCGTGCTCTTTTCAGGACGAAGATACCTCGCCGGACTATATCCGGAGAGGGTGCCAATCGCGCCTCCACTAGCCAGGCTCCAAAGCCTGGTTCGGAAGCGGAGGCGAACACAAGGCGCGCACCGGACGCTCCTCCGATAGAGGATGGGGACAGGCTGTCTGCCACCAATTCCGAGGTGGAGAGTGCCATGAACCACAGGCGTCGCCGGACAGTTCTTCGCGACGCTTGTTTCTCCCAAGAGGCATTGGATGCCTTTAATTCGGGAGATGCGTACCTCCGTGCCGCTCAAAATGGTCTAGACAGAGCCACGGAGCAATATGTAAAAGACATACGGGTAAGAAAATTTTGGTAATTATATATATACCAGTAGCCCCCGAGACTTGAAACAGTTAGAATAACTGATTTAAGGATCATTTGTTATGCAGGTTCTTACAGAAAAGAATACCCTACTGTCCCAGGAGCTAGAAGAGTGCAAAGCCCAACTTGAGGCCGCACTAGCCGCGGCAGGGGAGCCCAAGAAGACCCCCTCTAGTAATATACGCTTCGAAAGATAAGTATGCTGTGAAGTGCGGCGTGGGTGCAAATCTGACAAATGAAATTGCAGATGGCGCCGGATTAAATCCGGAAGAGCAACAACTCCTACGCCAGCTGAAGGCTGGTGAGAGCGTGCTGACAAAGGTGAGGCGGGAGAAGAACGATCTCCAAGATGCCAATACCAAGCTGGGCATTGAACTGAAGGATGTTCGTGCCCAGCTGTTGGACTCCGTTAAGGAGAATCAGCGGCTTCGACGCTGCATATTTAGTAAGTGCTTAAACGAACTTTGAAAAAAGAGTTCGGCGAGGAAGTCGACTAACAGAGTAATGTCTGTAGGTATGCTAACAGGTCATCCTACAGAGGAAATGTACGGTTCTATGGGTGACCTTCTTCCCGAGCTCTCACAACTGCACGAGCGAGTTCGGCAGGTGATGCAAGGCGTCGCCCAGGCCTTGTGGCCATCCGTCTCCATGCCCGAAGGCCTTGGAGAGCTTATAGAGTAGCTAAAGGGAGCGCGGCGGCGCTTCCGATTGTGGAAGATGTCAGCCTGCCATCAGGGTGCCAGGGAGGCCTGGGCCATGGTGAAGACGCGGTACACGAAGGCTGACCCAAACCACATGGCCGAGGTCGGACCCATGGGGCCCGATGGGAAGGAAATCCCTGTGAGCTTAGTATACGGCCAAGTATAATTGGCCGCAAAGTATTCCCAACAGGACTGTAAACTAGACAGCCTATTAGATGGTATTGAAGAGGAATACAATCAGTCAGATTGACTATGTAATTTTAATTGACATGTGTAATGCCTTCTAGCTGGATTGTAGATCGTTTGTCATGGCCGACCTTTTCACTTAAACCTCGGGACCTCACGGTCTGGAGTGTGTTCGAATACCCTCGCGGTTATATAAGAACCAGGGTATGCATGAAGACCAGGCATAGGGGTCATTAGTGCTTGAACAGACAAGTGCCCAACTAGTTATGTTATATTACATGGTTAGTAAGAAACATCTTCTAGGGAGAATAGTTCCGTTAGGGGTTCCTTTCCCTGGGAGGCATGCCCTAAAGTGCATGTCCATTCTGTGAAAAGAGACGCAGGAAAAAGATCTGGGGGCGTATAGATAAATAAGTGAAAAAAAGATCATCTTTAGTTCACTGACCGAATATTCCCTTAAGAACGCTAGCTTTCGGCTTCACCCAGTCTGAGGTACACATCCGGCTGACCCGACAGTAACAGTCGCAGAGGTGCTCCCTTTACCACCTAGCCGAATAATAGGGAACGTAGGGGTAAGCACAGGAGCCAGGCAACCCAGCTTGGCCAAAACTTAAGTCATATCGATGCATATAATGGTGAATAAAAGGTACATGCGGAAGTGTGACACATGTGTTGGGCATGAAGCCCGTATAAATAAGCTTCTGTTTAAAGAAGCCCCCAGGTTTAATGAGCGCAGATAGCGCGTCACTTTATGAGCCTTTAAAGGCTATAAGAGAGAGGGAGGGGAGAAGGAGAGAAATGTAAGACAGAAAGTATATAAAAAATGGACAGAGGAAGGAGACGAACACAGAGTCCGGCGCTAGGCATAGAATCTTCGGAGACAGGCTGCTTTCCATGGATTCGGCTCGAGTCGGTTATCCGATGCATCTCGCAGGCGGTATGCTCCACCAGTCAGGACTTGGTCAATTATGAAGGGACCTTCCCACTTGGGCTTGAGTTTGTCCTTTTTCTTGTCCGGCAGACGTAGAACTAATTCGCCAACGTTGTAATTTTTGGCCCGTACTTCTCTGTTTTGGTATCTTTGAGCCTGCTGTTGATAGAATGCGGAACGGGCTTTTGCCACGTCACGCTCTTCCTCCAAGGCGTCCAAACTGTCCTGCCGATCAAGCTCGGCTTCTCTTTCTTTGTACATGCGCACTCCAGGTGAGTCATGAATTATGTCGCAGGGCAAAACTGCCTCTGCGCCGTACACCATGAAGAATGGTGTGTATCCGGTGGTGCAATTCGACGTGGTCCGCAGCCCCCAGAGTATGGAGTCGAGCTCCTCTACCCAGTGCGTATTAGATTCCTTAAGGGACCGCACTAATCTGGGTTTGATGTCGCTCATGATAAGACCATTTGCATGTTCGACCTGGCCGTTAATTTGTGGGTGATAGACGGAAGCATAATCGAGCTTGATGCCCATGTTTTTGCACTAGAGTTTTACCTTGTCGGCCGTAAAGTTCGTGCCGTTATCAGTGATGATGCTGTGGGGGACGCCGTAACAGTGTACAACCCCGGATATAAAGTCTATCACCAGTCCGGATTCGGCCGTCTTAACAGGCTTGGCTTCTATCCATTTGGTGAACTTATCCACCATGACCAGTAAGTATTTTTTTCTTGTGGGTTCCGCCTTTAAGGGGTCCAACCATGTCAAGCCCCCAGACCGCGAAGGGCCAAGTGATGGGGATAGTTTGGAGGGCGGTGGGTGGCATATGGCTTTGGTTTGCAAAAAGCTGGCGACCAATGCATCATTGGACTTAGTCCTAGGCGTCTGCCTAGGCCGTCGGCCAATAAAAGCCTGTACGGAAGGCCTTGCTTACAAGGGACCGAGTTGCAACGTGATGACCGCCGAGTCCGGCGTGAATTTCAGCTAGGAGGTTCCGCCCTTCCTCTTCGGAGATGCACCTTTGAAGGACTCCGGTAGTGCTTTTCTTATAAAGCTCTCCCTCATGGACTTTATAGGCTTTAGATCGCCGCACTATGCAGCGTGCCTCATTTTGGTCCTCGGGGAGTTCCTGCCTAGTAAGGTAGGCGAGGAATGGTTCTGTCCATGGGGCGATGACGGCCATTATTACGTGGGCTGAAGGTGTTATTTCATTGGCAGAGCCTCCAATTATGTCAGAGTGTTCGGTGTCGGACAGTGCGGTTGGGTCCGGGCTGTTATTGCCGGGTTCCCCTTCCCATACTACGGATGGCTTGAACAGCCTTTCCAACAAGATGTTGGGGGGGACTACATCGCATTTTGCGCCGATGCGTGCCAGGACATCTGTCGCGTGATTATTTTCCCGGGCTATATGGTGAAATTAGAGCCCTTCGAACCGAGCTGACATTTTTAGGACAGCGTTGTGATAAGCTGCCATTTTTGGATCCTTGGCATCAAAGTCTCCATTTATTTGGGATATTGCGAGGTTCGAGTCCCCGTGCACCTCTAGGCGTTGAATGCCCATGGATACTGCCATCCGAACACCATGTAAAAGGGCCTCATATTCGGCTACATTGTTGGAGTCTGTGTACACTATCTAGAGTACATATTGAACTGTGTCTCCTATGGGGGACGTCAAAACGACACCAGCCCCTAGACCGGCCAACATTTTGGAGCCGTCAAAGTGCATGACCCAGTTTGAATATGTGCCGTACTCTTTAGGGAGTTCGGCCTCCGTCCATTCTGCGACGAAGTCGGCCAAAACTTGCGACTTGATAGCTCATCGTGGCTTGTAAGTTATGTCGAACGGGAGGAGCTCAATGGCCCATTTTGCAATCCGGCCCATCGCGTCGCGGTTGTTTATAATATCGTTAAGTGGCACTTCCGAGGCTACTGTTATTGAACACTCTTGAAAGTAGTGTCGCAGCTTCCGGGATGCCATAAATACCACGTATGCAATCTTTTGATAATGTGGGTACCGTGACTTGCACGGAGTAAGGACAGTGGACACATAGTAGACCGGCTTTTGAAGGGGGAATTTGTGTCCGTCTGTTTCTCGTTCGACAACGAGCACTACGCTTACAACCTGATGGGTTGCTGCAATGTATAATAGCATTGGTTCGCCAATGTTTGGCGCGGCCAGGACTGGGTTTGTTGCCAAGATGGCTTTTATTTCGTCGAGTCCGGCCATGGCTGCATCCGTCCACTCGAAGTGTTCAGTGCGCTGAAGGAGGCGGTAAAGGGGTAGGGCCTTTTCTCCCAAGCGGGAGATAAAGCGGCTTAGAGCCGCCACGCATCCGGTTAATTTTTGTATTTGTTTGAGGTCCTTCGGGATATCCAGTTGTGACAGAGCTCGGATCTTGGCTGGATTTGCTTCAATTCCTCTACCGGATACAATGAAGCCCAAGAGCTTTCCGGCTGGAACGCTGAAAACGCATTTTTCCGAGTTGAGCTTGATGTCGTATGTTCGGAGGTTATCTGTAAGTGCATCTAGTGCCCCTTAGTGATTTTGGTGTATTGAAGAATTATAGGTTAAGGGACTAATGCGTTTGTGAGTGTACACAGGTCTATAAGTCTATGAGGAGTTTGATATTTACAGGAAAAGTCGACCCCTAAAAATGAATATCTTCGACTGAAGATTTTGGTATTTCAGAAGACTTTCATGAAGACTTTGAAAGTGAAGAAATTGGTGTGTCCGTGAAGACTTGATATTCATGCAAGGAATATGAAGCTTGAAGACTTTCGTTTTCATAGTTTTGTTTTTCTCTTTCTTGAGTCATAGGAAACACCGTACTGTTAAAGGGGGTCGAGGAAATACTAAGGAAAAATTTCCATGTGATGCTCAACTCAAAACCCTACACCTACCAATCCCTTCGAGTGAAGCCATTGGAAATCTCATACAGTTCAGTCAATTTCTTCAGTGACAGAGACGAAGTTCTTCTGGTCTCTGAGGAATTTGTCCTGACTGAGGAGTTAGGAATTCGCCAGTGCGGATTGCCTACACAGTGAGGAACATGATAGCCCTGAGGATTTTACTACTCAAAATTCCGACCGTTGCTGTGCTATGCGCCAGCTGTCCCAAAATATCTATCCACCTAACGGTCATATCATTGAAGGGCATTTATGTCTTATCATGTCGGGCTGCTCCCTAGGCTATAAATAGCCGCCCCCTACAACCACTAGCTAGTTGGCTGCTCCGAGAGAAACTGACACTTGTCATTTGAGAGCAACCCATCCTCTGAGGACCTTGAGCAAAAATCATCAAGTGAGGAAAAACCAAAAACCCAAACACCTACAAACCCCAAGTGATTGAGCATCACTGAAGAGATTGATCCTGAGTGGATCTGACGCTTGTTACCTTTGAAGACTGTGCTTCTTCCAGACGGTTAGGCGTCATGGTCTAGAGCATCGAAGAGGAATTGTGGATTGCCGAGTGACCAAGTTTGTGAAGGTTTGGAAGTCGCATGAAGACTTACCACGAGTGATTGGACGAGGTCTGTGTGACCTTAGTTCAAGGAGAATACGGTGAGGACTGGGTGTCCTGAGCTGCATGTTCAGGACTGGGTGTCCGGGACTGTGTGTCCTTGAGTTTAAATACTCAGCCACTCCAACCAGACGTACAACTGAGACAGCAGTTGGAACTGGTCTACCAAATCATCGTCTTCACCAAGCTTACTGGTTCTATTTCCTCAACTCTTTCATTTCCTCATAACTGTGTTGTGTGTTTGTTCATATCTGTGTTTGAAGACTTTGACTGAAGACTTTCTCAATTTCCTCAGTTTAATTTCTTCAGTCTGTTTGTCTTCATCCTGTGTTATCCTGTGATTACGCTTCCTGTACTCTGTGCCTGTCTTCATTTCATCATGATGACTATGCTTGTATTCTGTAATGTTCACTTTTGAGTACTCATTCCGCTGCTAGTAGTTCTTCGCTAAGGAATTTCCTCACCGGCAAATTCCTTAGTGCAGAATCTCATAAAAATCGCCTATTCACCCCCCTCTAGTCGATATAACGCACTTTCAATTGGTATCAGAGCAAGGTACTTTCTTGTTATGTGTGATTTTGGTTTAACTGCCTAGAGTTTTAGTTATTTCGATCGCAGGTATGATCAAGGTCTCTGCTGGGTGTCCTACCTTCGATGGGACGGACTACCCCTACTGGAAGAATAAGATGTGAATGCATCTTGAAGCAATTGATAACGATCTCTGGTATGTTGTGGAAAATGGTGTTCCCTCAGTCACACCTTCTCTGAATGCTGCTGATGTGAAGAGATTCAAGCAACTCGACTCTCAAGCGAAGAATATCATATGTGGCCATCTGAGCAAAGGACAGTATGGCAGAGTGAGTGCTTTGGAGACAGCAAAGCTTATCTGGGACAGGTTGTCCAAAGTGAATGAAGGAGTCTCAACTCAGCGTGACTCTCGAGTTGATGTTCTTCGCAATCTCTTCAACCGCTTCAAAAGACTCGACAATGAAAATGTTCATCAAATCTTCGATCGCCTCACTGACATCTCAAATGAGCTTCAAGCACTTGGTGCCACTGACATCACCGACCATGAGGTGGTGAAGAAATTGCTGAGATCGCTTGATTCCTCATTTGACACTCTGGCATTGATGATACAAGAACGTGCTGATTACAAGTCACTTGATCCCGCTGATATTCTCGAGAGGCTAAATACTCATGAGTTCCAATTTGCTGAAAAGAGAGATCTCTATGGTTCAAGCTATGGCAGATCACGTGCACTAAAGGCCAAGGCAGTATCTGAGTCCGAAGATGAAGACTCTAATAGCAACCTTGGTGATCCTGAAGAACTGAGCCATGATCTGGCTCTGCTTGTGAAGAAGTTCCAAAAGTTCTCAAGACGTGGTCGCCTTGGAAGACCCTCAAGGAGCAATGATTCCTCATCAAGTGACTACAAGAGGAGGCTCTGCCACAAATGCAAGAAGCCTGGTCATTACATTCAAGACTATCCTCAATGGGAAAAGGAATCAAAGAAGAAGAAATACAAGGATTACAGTTCTGACGATGCGAAGAAAAAGAAGAAATCCTCAAAATATTCATCATCAAAATCCTCAAAGCCTTCACATCACAAGAAGAGCAGCTCCAAGAAGGCCAGGGCATTCATGGGCAAGGAAATGGACTCTGAGGCTGAATCTGAAGAAAATGAGGAAGAGGAGTCATCTGAGGAGTCCGAATTCGGAGTGGCGAGCCTAGCTCTCGCTACTGCATTCGTCAACAAGTGTATCTTCAACACTGAAGAAAATAACCTCACCAACAAAGCTGATGAAGGGGATGATGACTACGCTCCCACCTACCGCTTCATGGCAAAGGGTGCCAAGGTACTCAAATATACCTCATCTGAATCAAGTGAGAATGAATCTGATGAAAATCTTAAGCCCAGCTATTCTAAACTTGCTAAGATTGCTGTAAAACAACAAAGGGCTTTAGAAAAGGTTCAAAACATGCTAGACAAAAGTGATGATATGTTGGGTGAAGAAATGGATCGCACTAAAGCCCTGACTGAAAATCTTTAGAGATTTTAGACTAGGTTTGACAATTTTAAAGTCATCATAACACTCTCTTATCCGACCATGAGAAGCTTTCTTATGAATTTCTTCAAAGAAAGCAAGACCTTGAGAAGCTAAGAGTGAGTTATGAAGATCTTCAGAAGGAGCGCGATTCATTACTTGCTCAACAAATCAGCGCATCTCAGGAAGAATTTGTTCCTCCATGCTTGAAGTGCATTGAACGTGAATCTGCTAATTCTTCACCTGAATGTTCAAATGCTGCTAATGTTTCAAATTCTTCACATGCCTCTGCTATCACTAATTCCTCATCTGAGGACATTGCTAGTATCACTGACGATGCAGGGCTGAAGGAATTGTACACGACAGGCATGTACAAAAGCCTCAAAGGGCATCAGGCTCTTTGTGATGTGCTTAAAAAGCAGATCCTCAACAGGAACCCTAGGAAAGAGGGTATCGCCTTTGAGAGGAAACTCAATGCTGATGGTACATATTGGAAGCCTGAGCAGTACCCCAAAACAACATGGGTTGCTGCAAAGGGACCTCCAGTTGATCCATCTAACTTATCTGGATTTGCATGTGAAACTCCTCATTCTGATGATGAGTCAATTGACTCCAACTATAAATTGTTCAAAAATCAGAATGGTGAGGTATTTGCTAGATATGTTGGCACTAACTGCAGGAACGGCTCCACTATGAAGAAAATATGGATTCCCAAAAGATGCCTTGAAAATCTTCAGGTGAATGTCATCATGATGCCACCTGTGAAGAATAGGAACCCCAGATCAAATTCTTCATACGGACCAAATTCCTCAAAAGGATCAAAGTCCTCATATGAACATCATCGTGCTAACTTGTCTGTTTCTCAGGGAAGATCTAAGGATTATGGATATATGCATTATTCTTCAAATCATTATGTCCATAAGTCCTCGAAGAATTTCTCTGCTTACTCTTATGCTTATTCTAACCCCTCTTATGTGAAACGAAATGGACTGGCTTCTATGCCATCCTTCTCATATGGAGCTCGCAGAATGATGAACTCTTTGCCACCCCTTCATATGTGGGTGGTGAAGAAAAAGAACTAATCACTTTTGTAGGGTCGGGTCTCTAGGCGCATGTAATCGTCCGAAGAATTTGCTGGAGACCTGAGCATGCCTGATAGGATGCAGGCTAATCATGAAGAAATGAACTTTCATTTCTCACGTCCTCATACTGCTTTATCAATCCTTTTACTTGATGAAATTGATCCGATGAATTGATGTCATATTCTTCACTGATGAAGTATATGAGTTTGTAAGCTGCACTAATTTGTCTGCAGGATAATCAACCTAAAGCCACTGAGTGGGTCCTCGATAGTGGATGTACAAACCACATGACTGGTGACAAGAATCTATTGATGGATGATCCATTATCTCCATCGCATCTGAAGCATATCATCTTTGCTGACAAAGGCAAAAGTCAGGTATTGGGTCTAGGTAAGGTTGCGATTACAAAGGATCGACACATGGACAAAGTCATGCTTGTTGAGTCCTTAGGATACAACCTTATGTCTGTCTCAATGCTTTGTGATCTTGATATGGTTGTTGTCTTTGGCAAGTACCGTTGTGTTGTGGTTATGGAAGCTGACAATTCCAAAGTCTTCGAAGGCTTTAGGAGAGGAGACCTATATATTGTTGATTTCTCTACAGGACCACAACCAGCCGTGTGCTTACTTGCAAAAGCTTCAGAAAGCTGGCTCTGGCATCGATGACTTGATCATGCAGGCATGAGGAATTTGCACACGCTTGCGAAGAAGAAGCATGTCATTGGCATCGAGAATGTCAAATTCCTCAAGGATCACCTATGCGGAGCCTGTGAAGCTGGGAAGATGACGAAGGCCAAGCATCCAGCAAAGACTATCATGACCACCACTCGCCTGTTTGAATTGCTTCACATGGATCTCTTTGGTCCTAATCATTATTCTGCTATTTCAAATGAAGCATCTCAATATGGCTTTGTTATTGTTGATGATTATTCTTGCTATACATGGGTACACCTTGTTACTTACAAACATGAAGTGCAGGAAGTCTTCAAATGATTTTCCTCAAGGGCTTCAACCAACTTTGGTGTGAAGATCAAGCACATCAGAAGTGACAATGGCACTGAGTTCAAGAATTCTGGTCTCGATGACTATCTTGATGAACTTGGTATTACTCATGAGTTATCTGCTCCCTACACTCCTCAGCAGAATGGCGTCGTGGAGCGCAAGAACAGGACTCTTGCTGAGATGGCTCGCACTATGCTTGATGCATACAAAACGCCTCGTCGTTTCTGTACTGAGGCAATTGATACTGCGTGCCACATCATCAATAGAGTATATCTTCACAAATTCTTCAAAAAGACTGCCTATGAACTCCTCACTAATAAGAAACCCAATGTAAGTTATTTCAAAGTCTTCGGTGCTAAATGTTGGATTAGAGATCCTCATCACAACTCAAAATTTGCACCGAAAGCACATGAAGGTTTTATGCTTGGTTACGGAAAGGACTCGCACCTCTACATAGTCTTCGACAACGTTCTTCACAGAGTTGTTGAAACTGTAGATGTGCAGTTCGATGAAACTAATGGCTCGCAAAGAGAGCACCTAGCTATTGTGATAGATGAACCAGCACCTGAGGAAACTATCAAGTTCAAGGCTACTGAGGATGTCATTCCTACTGAAGAATCTGCTGAAGAATTCATTCCAGAACATGAAGAACGTCGAGCTAATGCACCTGAAGAAAATGCTGAAGAAAATGGTGCTGAAGAAAACGCTGATCAAATTCTTCAACGGCAACCAGCTCATCCTCGCATTGCAAAAGGAGTGCAAGTTGAAAAGATCATCAATGACATCAAAGCGCCAGGTCCTCTCACACGCTCAAAAGCTTCACATTTGTCTAACTTTTGTGGGCACTATGCTTTTGTCTCTATTACAGAGCCCACTAAGGTAGATGAAGCATTTTTGGAGCCTGAGTGGATTCAGGCCATGCAAGAAGAATTACATCAGTTCGAGCTCAACAATGTCTGGGAACTGGTCAAACGTCCAGACCCTCGCAAGCACAATATCATCGACACAAAGTGGATCTACCGCAACAAGCAAGATGAAAATGGCCTTGTGGTGAGGAATAAGGCACGACTTGTAGCTCAAGGCTACACACAGGTTGAAGGAATTGATTTCGATGAAACTTTTGCACCTGTTGCTAGACTTGAGGCTATTCGCATATTACTTGCTTATGCTAACCATCATGATATCACTTTATATCAAATGGATGTGAAAAGTGCATTCCTCAATGGTAAGCTTGAGGAAGAAGTATATGTTGCTCAACCCCCAGGTGTTGAAGATCCAAAGAATCCTGACAAAGTCTTCAGACTCAACAAGGCCCTCTATGGCCTCAAGCAGGCCCCACGGGCTTGGTATGATACCTTGAAGGAACTCCTCATGAAGAAAGGCTTCAAACCCGGTTCACTCGACCCTACTCTTTTCACTAAATCTTATGATGGTGAATTGTTTGTGTGCCAAATATATGTTGATGATATTATCTTTGGCTGTACTGACCAACGTTATAGTGATGAATTTTCCTATATGATGAGTGAAGAATATCAAATGTCTAGGATGGGAGAGTTGAAATTCTTCTTAGGTCTTCAAATTCGTCAACAACGCAATGGCATATTCATATCTCAGGAGAAATACCTCAAGGATGTACTGAGGAAATTCGGCATGCAAGATTACAAAGGCGTCAAAATTCCTATGCCCACAAATGGCCATCTGTGCACTGATGAAAATGATATTGACTTCGATCATAAGGTATACCGCTCCATGGTGTATGTTCCTTATTGTACTTATGTGCATCTAGGCCAGATATAATGCTTAGTGTTTGCATGTGTGCCCGATTTCAAGCTACACCGAAGGAATCACACCATAAGGCTGTGAAGCATATTCTTCGATATCTAGCTCACACACCAACACTTGGATTATGGTACCCCAAGGGCTCGACTTTTGATCTTGTTGGATATTCTGACTCTGACTATGCTGGTGATCGTGTGGATCGCAAGTCAACATCTGGTACATGTCATTTCCTCGGATGATCTTTGGTCTGTTGGTCCTCGAAGAAACAAAATTGTGTATCACTATCTACTGCTGAAGCTGAGTACATTGCCGCTGGTTCTTGCTGTGCCCAATTGCTATGGATGAAGCAAACTCTCAAGGACTACGGCGTCAACATGAAGAATGTGCCTCTCTTCTGTGACAATGAGAGTGCCATCAAGATTGCTCACAACGCAGTTCAGCACTAGAAGACAAAGCACATTCAGATTCATCATCATTTTCTTCGTGATCATGTGTTGAAGGGCGACATTTCTATTGAGCATGTGAAGACTGAAGCACAGCTAGCCGATATCTTCACAAAGCCCTTGGATGAGAAGAGATTTAGCAAGTTACGGTGTGAGCTAAATATCCTAGAATCTTCGAATGTTCTTTGAAAAGGACACTCATCCTAACACTTATGCAAATTGATGACTTAGATGTGCAACACATGAAGAAACGGTTCTCTTCAATCAATGAAGAATAACACTCTTAGTGTGAAAAAATTAATGAAGAATTTGATTCTCAGAACAGTACGATAATTGTACGCAGTGTCTGAAATCATCATTCTTATACGGTGGGTCACGCCACCACCGAAAGTTGAAATTCCTCAAATTATTCATATTCTTCAACTTTGCATAGTCTTCACTGGTTCCGACGTTTTTCTTCATTGGTTATATATATATATATGAGTTTATGTCCTCTACAGCATTCACTTATTGCTATTTCTTCAAGTTGGTTTTCTGCTAAGTGAATGTGATCGGACCCTCCCCCCTCTATGTTATACTCAACCCAATCTGTTCACAAATTCTTCATGTGCGTTCTATTTGAAACTCGTTCAAAATCTTCACTGTGTCCTTGTCAGCTGAAGAAATTGCGAACGGAACTTTAAAACCTATCTTATCTAAATTTTCGGCTTTGCCGCTCAAACCGTTCCGCATCCCACGATACACTTATCCACTCACCCACGATCTAACATGATCTCCACCTCTCACTACGTGGGTGACACATGTCATGCGAATGAGAAGGGTCAGGGGCACGTTCGTCCAATTTCTTCGGGCGAGCAGTTTTTCACCGTGGCTATAAATACCCCTCCTTCCCTTCCTCACTTCTTTTACTCCACTCGACCTCTCTCTCCAGCTCGAGCTTCTCAAACCCTAGCGCTGCCGCTACTTCATCGCCGCCGGTGAGGAAGAGCTTCACTGCCTCGACCTCGTCATCGACGTACTCGCGCCGACCGCGGACATCTTCACTCCGCCGCCGCCGTAGCCGTCTTCCTCCACCAAGTTAGGGCGTGGAAGATCTGCATAGACGAACTTCACATCTCCTCACTCCAGTTCGTCGTGTTCTTCATCCAGGGTAATTAAAAGTTACTTTACTGCCCTCGTTGATTTGAATGATTATCTACAAAATCTTCAAACGTGTTTTCTTCATATCTTCACACACTGAACACCTCACAAGTCATCTGTTCTTGATTCGTTTCTCTAAGCATCATTTTTCTTCAAGATTCCTCAATTGTGTGGATCTTCGATCTATACAACTCTGGAACCTAAGACAAAGAACGCTTAGTGAAAATCTTCAAGACTCATCTGGTCAAATTCCTCAAACTTGTTCTTTTTGAAAAACCTTCTAAGAACGCATATGACCTCTCCAAATTCCTCGCAACTATACTCTGTTCACAGGTACACATGTCAGCTGCTGAATCACTAGGTTCTCATCAACTTAACTCATTTGCAGCGTTCCTCGAAGAAAAGTTGCATACTTCTTCAGAGAATTCGATTGTTCAAATTCCTCAACTAAAGAAAATGGCTGATGGTAAAAGGCCACAGAAAGGAGGAAAGAGGCCTGAGGTAAATACAGTGTTTGAGATCCCTGATGACATATATGCTGGGTACTGCACACCTACTAAGGAAACCAAGAATGAGCGCAAAGTGCGCAAACAGAGGATAGAGAGGAGATGGGCAAGAGAATGGAGGGAGTACAGATATGTCACTCCTAAGTACATGAAGAAATTCGCACTCAATCCTCCATGCCCAAGAGCTCCATTGGCACCTGGCCAAATAGCAGATCCCACCAGCCTCAAGCGCGGTGAGGACTATCCTGATGAATGGGCCAAGTGCCAAACCAAGTTGGCTAAGCAAGCCAGAGAAGCAGTGAGGAAATTCAATGAAGACTCTGCTGCTGCTGCTGCCTCTGCTGAGGCCTCTGCTGTCAAGCCAAAGAAGGCTATGTCTAAGAAGCCTGCGCGCAGGCCAAGTTCCTCAGCAATGCCCTCACGGCCAGAATCATCAAAGCCCTCACGTCCAATTCCTCATGCTACTCCTGTTCCTCCCAAGTCCTTAGCTCCTCCGCCAAAGCCTTCAGCTGTTCCACCTAAATCCTCAGCACCTATGCATCTCACCTCGTGCCAAAGGACTGCCGGCATCTCCATTGCCTCAGGTGTCTCGGCTAGTTCCTCAGCTGCACCAAGTTCCTCAGCTGGCCCCTCACTGCTGAAGACAAAGGCCACTGCTGGATGAGGTCCTCGCCCAAGTCCTCAAAAGAAGCAAGTCGCTTTCCAAGTGCTGTCTGATGAAGATGAAGCTGATGATGATGAACTTGCAGAAATCATCAGAGACAGGCAAGTCAGGGCCGCTAGAGCCAAAGGATCAGAAGTGCCTCTGCTTTTGGATCCCAAGCTGATCCTCGACTACATTGATGATTGGTACAAGGACCCCAACACTCCCTTGCCTGACTTCAAGCTGACTCCTGGCCAGAGTCACATGTTGACCCACTTCATTCAAGAAGAAAAGTGGAAATTTGAGAAGGCTAGGCAGATCAAGAAAGCGCAATACAAGAAAGAGTGCTATCTGAAGAAAAACGTTGTCTCTATGACAACTGAAGAACTTGTCACTATTCAGACTGAGATTAAGAAACTCAGTGATGACTTTGATGCATATCGCGCTGATTGGCTTGGAGCCAAGGTTCGTTTTGTGAAACTTGCGAATAACTTCACTTCCAATGTTGCAGCCCCAACGCAACAGGAAATTCCTCAGGCTGAAGCATCTGCTCAGCCTACTGAAGAAAATGCCAGCACCGCTGATGACAATCAGGCTGCTGAAGATAATGTGAGTTCCAGGGCTGATGACTGCATTCCAGCCGCTGAAGAAATTGTCAGGGCACCCACTAGTGGTGTGCCTGAAGAAACTGAAGAACTCAGGGCAACTGCATCACTTGTGCCTGAAGAAAATCAACCAGATTCCTCAGCTGCTCTTGCACCAACTTCAACTCTAATCCTTCCATCTGCATCAGATGTGAAGAATACCAAGGCTGCAGAGCATGCTGCAGTGAAGAAAAGGAAAGCATCAACTGCTTCAGATTCTTCAGCTCCGAAGAAAATGAAGCCTATGACAAGTTCATTTGCAAATCCGATTGATGTTGTTCCCATCTCAACCAGGCCATCGAAGGACCTTGTTCCTTTTGATGGAGAATATGTGATCCCCAGCGGATCTGATGAAGAAACTCCTTCTGCTGCTTCGTCTGAACCGTTGGATGAAGAAATTGAAGTGGATGCGATCCCTTCAACACCTATCATCTCCTCGCCTATGCCTCAGTTCACAGCTGAAGAGGCTGGCGTTGAAGAAATGGAAGATGAAGATGTGGACATTGGCTGCTCCACACCCGTAATCAGTGATGAATTCTGGGAAAGTCAGCATCCAAACTCTCCAATGTTCACCCCTCTACAGCAAATTCCTCAGTCCCCCACACGAAGTGTTCAGATGGGCTCTGAAGAAACTCATCCCACTGCATCTGTCCATGAGGAAATTCCAGCCACTAGCGCTGAAGACACTGCTGCTGCTGAACAACCAACGATGCAGACTGCCACTGAGGAGGAACCAGAAATTCCTCAGCCTGAAGAACCTACGATTGAGATTCCTGAGGTCGTGATGCAACTCACTGACACTCCTCTGCCGAAGCCAAAGGATCCTTTCTCACGCAAGCAAAAGTTCAAGGCTGATGATTTCTTCGGCGAGCACGTATTCTTCGAAGATTACAACCCATATGACTCTGCTCGCATTAGGAAGAGGCGTTTCTGGACTGCCAGTCAAGCAAATTTCTATTCCTCAGTGCTGTTCAACAAGGAGAAAATCTTCTACCATCAGCATATTCCTCACGTGGATATGGAATCTCTGCCGTGCTTTGCACCAGTCCTCAGTGTTCTTCACGATGCTGGACTGCTAAACTTTTGCTCTGACATCTGCAATTGGAATGAAGAACTGATTCTTCAATTCTATGCTACGCTACACATCACCGGAGATGCTGAAGACGTAAATTCATGGGTGTTGGACTGGATGTCTGAAAACACTCACTACACTGCACCAGCCTCTGAATTGCTTCGTGCTCTACCACTCAGTCCTCCCCTTGAAGAAGCTCGCTGCATCTATAGTGAACCTGAGCTCACACATCATTACATGCAGGTGCTGATGAAACCTTTGAAGCCAGGTCAAGCACCAAGAACCAAATTCCTCGTGAAGGAATTGTTGTACATGCCCAGAAATGTCTATCGTATTCTTACGAGGACAATCAGTCCCATCAAAGGCCATGACTCATCTGATGAGGAAATTGTTGGCATCATGAAGAATCTGGTATTCAACATCGTTCATGGCATTCCTGTCAATTATCACGATTTCTTCATGAGGACTATGGCAAATGTTGCACTGTCACCGTTTGAGCTGAAGCCTTATGCACCTTGGATTATGATATTCCTCAGAACAAGGTCTTCACTCAACTACAAATCTGATTTCCAGAATCATCTCAGCTACTTGCCGCCAATTGAAGTCCTCAAGCAGACATATTCCTCAGTTGATGGAAAGGGCAAAGCACCAGCTATAATAGATGAAGGCATTCGTCCATTGGATGGTCAGTTTCGCAAATCTGCATCTTATTCCACCAATGATGACTCTGCCACACATGACTCTGCCAATGCACCTAAGTCCACTCCTCAAGCCACTGCTCCACGTGTGATGACTGACCGTGAACTTCTGCTTAGTCTTCACCAGAAGGTGGATCAAAATCACAAGTGGGTTAAGTGTCAGTTTGGTTCACTTCTTCACAACATGACTGCCACACACAATGAAGTGAAGAAAAACCACTACTACCTCCATCAAGTCTTCGGTCGCACCTGGGCAATCCTGTCACATCTGTATGGTGAAGAAGATCTGAAGAACATTGGTCTCAAAGAAAATTTTGACTGGTCTGCACCTCCACCGAAGAAATTCAAGAAGGTCCAGGTTCCTTCTCAGGTGGCCAGCTCATATTCTTCATCGCGTGACACTGATGAACATGAAGATTTGGACGACACTGCAGCAGGCCCTACATCAACAAACGACCCCAACAACGCTGGCGCTCCTTCATCAACATGATTATCTTCAGGGGCGTTAGTCCTCATTTTCGATCCTTTTGGTCATTCGATGACAAAGGGGGAGAACTATGAGTTAGTCTTCAAGCAGGTCTACTATATGGGCGTTTTTTATTTGCTAAGTTACAACTCTCGTTCTTCTGAAACTTTATTGGATCGAGTTGTAATCTTAAACCCGATGGTGCTCTGATACTTTTGATGCACTGTGCTCTGATACTTTGATGCACTATTCTGCATGCTTATTCCTCGTTAATATTATTGCACGCATGCTGAATTTCACCAGGCACCATATTTCATCATGCATTTCAAATTCTTCATATTATATGTTAAATGCGTGTATGAATTACAAGATATAGGGGGAGATCTCCATGATTCAACTCTTCAAGTGTGCATTGCTTCAAAAGCAGATTCCTCACTATGCACCTCTTCAGGGGGAGTTCTTCTATATCTTGTAATCAAATTCCTCAATATCAGTAGTTACACTTCATATGTTTATCCCCGTTGAAAACTTAACCTATATTGTCATCAATCACCAAAAAGGGGGAGATTGTAAGTGCATCTAGTGCCCCTTAGTGATTTTGGTGTATTGAAGACTTATAGGTTAAGGGACTAATGCGTTTGTGAGTGTACACAGGTCTATAAGTCTATGAGGAGTTTGATATTTACAGGAAAAGTCGACCCCTAAAAATGAATATCTTCGACTGAAGATTTTGGTATTTCTGAAGACTTTCATGAAGACTTTGAAAGTGAAGAAAATGGTGTGTCCGTGAAGACTTGATATTCATGCAAGGAATATGAAGCTTGAAGACTTTTGTTTTCATAGTTTTGTTTTTCTCTTTCTTGAGTCATAGGAAACACCGTACTGTTAAAGGGGGTCGAGGAAATACTAAGGAAAAATTTCCATGTGATGCTCAACTCAAAACCCCACACCTACCAATCCCTTCGAGTGAAGCCATTGGAAATCTCATACAGTTCAGTCAATTTCTTCAGTGACAGAGACGAAGTTCTTCTGGTCTCTGAGGAATTTGTCCTGACTGAGGAGTTAGGAATTCGCCAGTGCGGATTGCCTACACAGTGAGGAACATGATAGCCCTGAGGATTTTACTACTCAAAATTCCGCCGGTTGCTGTGCTATGCACCAGCTGTCCCAAAATATCTATCCACCTAACGGTCATATCATTGAAGGGCATTTATGTCTTATCATGTCGGGCTGCTCCCTAGGCTATAAATAGCCGCCCCCTACAACCACTAGCTAGTTGGCTGCTCCGAGAGAAACTGACACTTGTCATTTGAGAGCAACCCATCCTCTGAGGACCTTGAGCGAAAATCATCAAGTGAGGAAAAACCAAAACCCAAACACCTACAAACCCCAAGTGATTGAGCATCACTGAAGAGATTGATCCTGAGTGGATCCGACGCTTGTTACCTTTGAAGACTATGCTTCTTCCAGACGGTTAGGCGTCATGGTCTAGAGCATCCAAGAGGGATTGTGGATCGCCGAGTGACCAAGTTTGTGAAGGTTTGGAAGTCGCCTGAAGACTTACCACGAGTGATTGGACGAGGTCTGTTTGACCTTAGTTCAAGGAGAATACGGTGAGGACTGGGTGTCCTGAGCTGCGTGTTCAGGACTGGGTGTTCGGGACTATGTGTCCTTGAGTTTAAATACTCAGCCGCTCCAACTAGACGTGCAACTAAGACAGCAGTTGGAACTGGTCTACCAAATCATCGTCTTCACCAAGCTTACTGGTTCTATTTCCTCAACTCTTTCATTTCCTCATAACTGTGTTGTGTGTTTGTTCATATCTGTGTTTGAAGACTTTGACTGAAGACTTTCTCAATTTCCTCAGTTTAATTTCTTCAGTCTGTTTGTCTTCATCCTGTGTTATTATGTGATTACGCTTCCTGTACTCTGTGCCTGTCTTCATTTCATCATGATGACTATGCTTGTATTCTGTTATGTTTACTTTTGAGTACTCATTCCGCTGCTAGTAGTTCTTCGCTAAGGAATTTCCTCACCGGCAAATTCCTCAGTGAAGAATCTCATAAAAATCGCCTATTCAGCCCCCTCTAGTCGATATAACGCACTTTCATTATCGAATGTTAGCCTCAAGTCGTCTACTAGAGATTCGACATGTCTTGTTTTAACGACCACATCATCTACGTATGCCTCCACTGTTTTGCCGATCTGATTTGCCAAACATGTCTGAATCATGCGCTGATATGTTGCACCGGCATTTTTGAGCCCGAAGGGCATTGTGTTGAAGCAGAATGGGCCGTATGGTGTGATGAATGCCGTTGCGGCTTGGTCTGACTCTGCCATCTTTATTTGATGGTAGCCGGAGTATGCGTCGAGGAAACACAACGAATCGTGTCCTGCGGTAGCATCGATAATTTGATCGATGTGGGGGAGGGGGAAGGGATCCTTTGGGCAAGCCTTGTTAAGGTCTTTAAAATCAACGCACAGGCGCCCTGATTTGTCCTTCTTTGGTACCATCACCAGGTTTGCTAGCTAGTCCAGGTGTTTTATATCTTTGATGAATCCGGCCTCCAATAGCTTGGCTAGTTCCTCTCCCATGGCCTGTCTCTTAGGTTCGGAAAAACGCCGAAGAGCCTGTTTAACTGGCTTGAATCCTTTTAGGATATTTATGCTGTGTTCGGCCAGCCTGCGTGGGATTCCTGGCATGTCTGAAGGGTGCCAGGCGAAAATGTCCCAGTTCTCTCGTAGGAACTCTTGCAGTGCGGCGTCTACATCAGGGTTTAACTGTGCCCTGATGGAAGATGTTTTATTGGGATCTGTTGGATGGACATGGAATTTGACTATTTCGTCCGCCGGTTTAAAGGAGGTGGACTTGGATCTTTTGTCGAGTATCACATCGTCCCTATTCACCATGGAGCGCAGCGCAGTCAGTTCCTCAGCCACTAGGGCTTCGGATAGCGCCTCGAGGGCCAGAGCGGTTGTCTTGTTTTCGGCACGGAGTGCTATGTCCGGATCACTAGTGAGAGTGATGATTCCGTTAGGCCCGGGCATCTTGAGCTTCATGTACCCGTAATGGGGTATTGCTTGGAAGATTGTAAACGCTTCCCGCCCTAGCAGAGTGTGATATCCGCTACTGAACGGGGCCACTTGGAACGTGACCTCTTCGGACCTGTAATTATCCGGCGTGCCGAACACCACATCTAGTGTGATTTTTCCTGTACAACGCGCTTCCCGACTGGGAATTATTCCTCTAAAGGTTGTGCTGCTTCGCTCAATGCGGTTCCAGTCTATTTCCATTTTTTGAAAGGTTTCCTCATAAATGAGGTTCAATCCGCTGCCGCCATCCATGAGTACCTTGGTAAGACAAAAGCCGTCCACTATTGGACTGAGGACCAATGCGGCTGGTGCTCGGGTTGTTCGGAATTTAGGTTCATCACTGGCGTTAAAACTAATAGCCGTGTCACTCCATGGGTTTATTATTGCTACTTGGTAGACTTCGACAAGGATGCGGAGTGTTCTTTTTCGCATATTATTTGATGCGAAAGTCTCGAAGACTGTTAATACCGTGCTGGTGTCTCTGGGGTGGCTTTCTGTGGCTTCTGGAATTAGAAGATCTTCGCCAATTTTTGCCACCTGCCGGAGTATCCAACATGCTCTAAGGCTGTGAGTTGGTGTGGCGCCCTCTGCATTGTGAATTTTACAGGGTCCATTAAGCCATCCTTCCAGTATGGTTCCGTGCCCTGTAGAGGGCTTTTGCTTTTTGGTATTGAACCCGGGTGTCTGGCGATGATGCACCCTTTTATTTCGGACTGGGTTTGTATTCAGGGCCGGATTGTCCCAAAATTTTATTTCGGTTTTCCAGGCACTTTCCATCGCACAGTACTTTCGTACTATGGATGCCAAGTCAGCAAAGCGTGTAATATCACGGCGACTTATGGCGTTGAGGATTCCCTTGTCCGTGCAATTATTGCAGAAGAATGAAATTGCGTCTTCCTCGCGGCAGTTCTTTATCCTGTTCATAACCAGGAGGAACCTGGCCCAGTAATGATGTACCGTTTCTTCGGGCTCTTGCCTAATTTGGGATAGATCGCTTATGTAAGGGTGGGTGGGTGGAATCAAATCCGAAACCTTACCCAATCTGAGACCCAGAGGCCAAGGAGTTTCCGAACTCGGAAGTTTGGATTCTTGGATGCTGTCCAATGAATCTAGCTCGTCGCCTGACTTTCAGTTCAGGTCTTGAGTGATGTCCTCCCCTCCGCGGGTATCCGGCTTGGAGGGATCGGGAATCCGGACATAGCTAGTCCTTAATATAGATGAAGGGTCGCCGCACTGTCCCTCTACCACGGCAACGTGATGGGTGACCTGGGGAGAGTTAATCTCTCTCAGATCGGGTTTAGGCCCAATCTGGTCGTAATCCGTAGCGACTCCCAGGGCGGCGATGCGATCCAAGAGCTCGTTTAGGGAAGAGAGCTCCATTGGATCTAGCTGCTTGGCGAATTCCGAGCTGACGTGAAGATTGCTTTCGATGACCCGAGAGGTCATCGTCGGTGCAGCAGCCGAACAGGCGGTCATAAGGAAACCACCTAGGTGGAGAGTTTGGCCGACAGCCAAAGCTCCCTTAGCAATGGTACCTTCTTTAAAGATGGGATGAGGCATCCTTCCTGATGGCGACGGCACAGAGGAACTCTCAATGAAAGCACCAATGTCGGTGTCAAAACCGGCGGATCTCGGGTAGGGGGTCCCGAACTGTGCGTCTAGGCGGATGGTAACAGGAGACAAGGGACACGATGTTTTTACCCAGGTTCGGGCCCTCTCGATGGAGGTAAAACCCTACTCCTGCTTGATTAATATTGATGATATGGGTAGTACAAGAGTAGATCTACCATGAGATCAAGGAGGCTAAACCCTAGAAGCTAGCCTATGGTATGATTGTTGTTTTTACGGACTAAAACCCTCCGGTTTATATAGACACCGGAGAGGGCTAGGGTTACACAGAGTCGGTTACAATGGTAGGAGATCTACATATCCGTATCGCTAAGCTTGCCTTCCACGCCAAGGAAAGTCCCTTCCGGACACGGGACGAAGTCTTCAATCTTGTATCTTCATAGTCCAGGAGTCCGACCGAAGGTATAGTCCGGCTATTCAGACACCCCCTAATCCAGGACTCCCTCAGAGGGAGAGAGGCCGCCCCCTGTGACGCCCCGAGACCAATGTGCCAGGTGTCCTCTAGTTATTCGCTAACGTTGCCATGTCATTCGCTTGCGTGTTGCATCTTGTCTTGTCATCATGTGCATTGCATCATCATGTTTTCAAAACTTGCATTTGTCCGGGTCTCCTCGTTCTCTCCGTTGTCCGTTCTGAGCCCAGATACACTTGCACGTGCCCGCGACATGTCCGAAATAATATTTTATAAGCGGCCGGAAAATGTTCTCCGAATGGGTTGAAAGTTGACATGCGGTGTTGTTATGTTGTTAGTAGACAGCCTATCAAATCTCATCGCATTCGGAGTTCGTTCGATAGCCCAACCGTTAAACTATAGCGGCAATATTAGCCGGTCTTTTTGTCGGACATTTTCGGTCTCCGGAAACAGTCGCCGGGCCTCTCTCTCTCTCTCTCTCTTCTCTTCTCTCAGCTCGATACCGTCTACACAGTCCACTGCATACCGCCAGGCCCAACCTAACCTCTCTCGTCAGCCCGTGGCCCTCCTCGCGCGCGCGTCCGAAACTGTCCCGAACCCGACCTGGATAGTCATCACCGTCGGGTCCGGAACATCCCCAAACATCTAGAAAACATCTCCATTTCCTTAATTAGACTTCCCAACCTATATTTTTCTCGACCGCCTGATTATGATCGGAGGGTCAAACCTCAACCCTATTTCTCTATTTACAGTCCAACCTCACCTAATCAGGCCAAACCCTAACTTCTAGGGAGTTTATCCCACCGAGCGCCGCCAGCCAGTTTCCCTCGGGATCCATCCCCACCTACCGGCAGCCAAATCCCCGATCCAAAATCCAGCCATCCACCAGCACCCCCAAGATCCATCCACGACCATCAGATCTGACGATCCAACGACCAGGAAGCCTCCCAAGCCGCTCGTGGCCTCCCGCACCTCTCGATCTCGTTCGGATCGAGGCCACCGCCGCTCCTCCTGTGCGCCTTCCGCCACAACGAGCCACCGGCGAGCAGCAGCGCCAGGCCAGCCAGCCCTGTTTTCCCTCTTCTTCCCCTGCTCCTCTTCCTCCTTCCCTCACGCGCCCCTCTCTCTGGACCTGCAGGACCCATGGAGCCTGAAGCCATGGTCGCACCTCCCGTTGACCTCCGCCATGGTTGCCGCAGCTCCCTCGCCGCCGTTTGCACCAAGCCAGTCAGGAGACGGACGGATCCGCCCTCCTGCGTCCATCCCCGCATCCCGCTCGTCCTGGAGCTCCCCTGCTTCGCCAAGTCCGTGGCCGTCGCGTTGCCTCATCGCCGGAGCCCTGCAAGAGCACCAGCCGGCGCCACCATCATCGGAGATGGGCTTCCACCGGCCGGATTTGACGCCCTGGAAAACCGCGCCCCTGCCGAACCTTCTTCCTCTGCCCCAAGTCCCTCGACCCATCGTCCCGAGCCCACCTCCTTGTTGTCCTCGGCGCCATCGCGCTTCTGCTTCCTCTGCTTCAAGGACGACCGCAGCGCCAAGTCCCGCTCGATCCAGCCGCTCCATTGACCGCGCCTTTGCCTCCAGATCACCCGGCCCAGCGCGCTTCCCCAGCCCACTGTGCAGCCGGCCCAGCAATCGCCCCAAGCCGGCCTGCTTCGGCCTCCCTCCACCCCTGACCCGGGCCTTGGCCCATGGTGAGGCCAGCTCCACCGCCCTCCTTTTTCCCCATTGTTGGGCCAGCTATATATGGCCCGTTTCGTGTTTTTTTCATAGAACGATTTTCCTAATTTTCCAGGGAATTGCAGTTTTGCAGTTTAGCCCCTAAACTTCATGCATATCCTAACTAATTAACCGTGCATCGGATTAAAACAAACTTTATATGAAAGATGCTTAAAATTGTGTCTAGTTTCATAATATCCAACTTTCATACATGTTTGAAATGTTTAAAATGCTGTTTGTTTAAATTTTGCTTAATTGCCATGCTAAAATGATTTATTTCATAACTATTTAACCGTAGCTCGGTTTTAAATAAACTTTATATGTAAATGGGGTAGAAAAATGCCTAGTTTAACATGGTGGTTTTACTTTGCATGCTTAACAACTCTAAAATATGCTTTAGGGCAGAACAGTACCAAACCTAAAATATTGCACATCAGGTTTTTCCGGACTTGTTGTTTGTTGTTCCGGCCTCATTTAAACTTGCCTAGATAGGTAGTTTTCATTTGCTCCACCTCTTGCCATGATAATAAACATTTAATATTGTTGAGTACATAAACGGGAGAGAACTAAATAAATCATGTGGTGTTTCGTCAATATGCAACTCATTGCATATTGAGCTCCACTTAATTTGTAGGTTTGCTTGTGCATTTTGCCATGCCATGCCATGTATCATTAAACCGGACATGCATCATACTTGGTTGTGCATCATGCCATGATTATGTGATGGTTGTTTACTATGTTGTTTGCTTCTTTCCGGGTTACTTCTCGCGTTAGCTCCGGTTTCGTTCCGGAGTTGTGAGGATCCGTTTATCTACGCCCGTTTGTCTTCTTCATGGACTCGTTCTTCTTCCTTACGGGATCTCAGGCAAGATGACCATACCCTCGAAATCACTTCTATCTTTTCTTGCTAGTTGCTCGCTCTATTTCTATGCCGCGATACCTACCGCTTGCTATATCATGCCTCCCATATTGCCATGTCAAGCCTCTAACCCACCTTTCCTAGAAAACCATTGTTTGGGTATGTTACCGCTTTTGCTCAGCCCCTCTTATAGCGTTGTTAGTTGCAGGTGAAGATGAAGTTTGTTCCATGTTTAGGACATGGATATTGTTGGGATATCACTATATATATTTTGTTTAATTAATGCATCTATATACTTAGTAAAGGGTGGAAGGCTCGGCCTTATGCCTGGCATTTTGTTCCACTCTTGCCGCCCTAGTTTCCGTCATACCGGTGTTATGTTCCTTGATTTTGCGTTCCTTACATGGTTGGGTGTTATGGGGACCCCTTGACAGTTCACTTTGAATAAAACTCCTCCAGCAAGGCCCAACCTTGGTTTTACCATTTGCCTCACCACCACCTACTTTTCCCTTGGGAGTTGCACTCCCGAGGGTCATCTTTATTTTAACCCCCCCGGGCCAGTGCTTGTCTAAGTGTTGGTCCGAAACGGGCAGCCTGTGGGGCCACCTCGGGGCAACTCGAGGGTTGGTTTTACTCGTAGCTTGAACTATCCGGTGTGCCCTGAGAACGAGATACGTGCGACTCCTATCGAGATTTGTCGGCACATCGGGCAGCTTTGCCGGTCTTGTTTTACCATTGTCGAAATGTCTTGTATCCGGGATTCCGAGTCTGATTGGGCCTTCCTGGGAGAAGGAATATCCTTCGTTGACCGTGAGAGCTTGTGATGGGCTAAGTTGGGAACTTTCGAAAGCCATGCCCGCGGTTATGGGCATATGGGAATTTGTTAATATCCGGTTGTAGAGAACTTGACACTTGACTTAATTAAAATGCATCAACAGCGTGTGTAGCCGTGATGGTCTCTTTCCAGCGGAGTCCGGGAAGTGGACACGGTTCTTGTGTTATGTTTGTGCGTAAGTGGATTCAGGATCACTTCTTGATCACTTCTAGTTTCTCGACCGTTGCTTTGCTTCTCTTCTCGCTCTATTTTGCGTAACTTAGCCACCATATACGCTAGTGCTTGCTGCAGCTCCACCTCACTACCTTTCCCTACCCATAAGCTTAAATAGTCTTGATCTCGTGGGTGTGAGATTGCTGAGTCCCCGTGACTCACAGATACTTCCAAAACAGTTGTAGGTGCCGATGATACCAGTGCAGATGACGCAAGTGAGCTCAAGTGGGAGCTCGATGAAGATCGTGTTCGTTGTGTTGTTTTGTTTCCAGTCGATCAGTTGTGGAGCCCAGTTGGGGCGATCGGGGATCTATGCAATTGGGGTTGTCTTTCTTTATTTGGTTCCGTAGTCGGACCTTGATTGTATTTTGGATGATGTAATGCTATATTTATGTATTGTGTGAAGTGGCGATTGTAAGCCAACTCTTTATCCCTTTCTTATTCAGTACATGGGAAGTGTAAAGATTACCCCTCTTGTGACATGCCTACTATGCGGTTATGCCTCTAAGTCGTGCTCCGACACGTGGGAGATATAACCGTGTCGTGGGTGTTACACCCCCCCTAGTGGTGCGCCAAGAGTATGGAGTCCTACTAGGACTTCAAAGTTCTAGTAGGAATCCATTTCCTTTTCGGAGTAGGAGAGAAGGAAAGTGAGAAAGAGAGAGGCAGTAGGAAAAGGCAAGGGGGACGCTGCCCCCTTCCCCTAGTCCAATTCGGACCCATGGGGGGTGTGCCACCTCCCCTTGGCCTGCCTCCTCTTTTCCCGTATGGCCCAATAAGGCCCATTACTTCTCCCAGTGAATTCCCGTAACTCCCCGGTACTCTGAAAAATACTCGAATCACTCGGAATCTTTCCGATGTCCGAATATAGCCTTACAATATATGAATCTTTACCTCTCGACCATTTCGAGACTCCTCGTCATGTCTGTGATCTCATCCAGGACTCCGAACAAACTTCGGTCATCAAATCACATAACTCATAATACAAATCATTATCGAACGTTAAGCGTGCGGACCCTATGGGTTTGAGAACTATGTAGACATGACCGAGACACATCCTCGGACAATAACCAATAGCAGAACCTGGATGCTCATATTGGTTCCTACATATTCTTCGAAGATCTTTATCGATCAAACCGCATAACAACATACGTTATTCCATTTGCCATCGGTATGTTACTTGCCCAAGATTCGATCTTTGGTATCCACATACCTAGTTCAATCTTGTTACCGACAAGTCTCTTTACTCGTTCCGTAATGCATCATCCTGTAACTAACTCATTAGTCACATTGCTTGCAAGGCTTATAGTGATGTGCATTACCGAGAGGGCCCAGAGATACCTCTCCGATACACAGAGTGACAAATCCTAATCTTGATCTATGCCAACTCAACAAACACCTTCGGAGACACCTGTAGAGCATCATTATAATCACCCAATTATGTTGTGACATTTGATAGCACACAAGGTGTTCCTCTGGTATTCGGGAGTTGCATAATCTCATAGTCAGAGGAACATGTATAAGTCATGAAGAAAGCAATAGCAATAAAACTACACGATCATTATGCTAAGCTAATGGATGGGTCTTGTCCATCAAATCGTTCTCTAATGATGTGATCCCGTTTATCAAATGACAACACATGTATATGGTTAGGAAACTTAACCATCTTTGATTAACGAGCTAGTCTAGTAGAGGCTTACTAGGGACACTTTGTTTTGTCTATGTATCCACACATGTATCAAGTTTCCGGTTAATACAATCTAGCATGGATAATAAACATTTATCATGATATAAGGAAATATAAAATAACAATTTTATTATTGCCTCTACGACATATTTCCTTCATGCTCCTCCTCTACCCGCCTGCGCCTTGGGCTTCATGTGCCCGTGCTTCGCTCGCGCCATGGCGGCCCCGTGTGCGCCCACGTCGCGCCACTCCTTAGTCACGTGCGTCCGCGCGCCCTGGGCTCGCTCACCACTGCTCACACCCACCTGCTGCTTCGTCCGCTGTCGCCTGCGATCGCGCGCCCCGTAGCCCTATGAAGGCCACGCCCCCCGCCGCCTGCGCCTCCTCTCGCGCCCGTCTGCCGCTGCTAACTGCTGCTTGGCCGCGCGCGCCCACAGCTCCCCTTGCACGCCCCACGCCCGTACCTGCCTTCCTTGGCTCGCAGCGGCCGCCGGCGCCCGTTGCCGCGGCACCCCAGCGTCTACTTCCCTCGCACGCCACCGCCGCCGGTGTGGCACTAGCATGGGCCCATCCTAGGTCACTGCCAGAGGGACCCACATGCCCGGTTGACTAGTCAGCCTCTGATGCACCTGTGTGTGCACTACACCGGGTGCACCTAGTGAATTGTTGCTATTTTTGTAATAAAAATAAATCAGGAAATTACAAAATATTGTTTAAACTTCAAAAATTAATAGAAAATAAACATAAAACAGATGAAAATAATTTATATAAGAAATATGATCAGGAAAATGTGACCAATCCGAATATGCTATCCACTCATCTGTCACATGCCTCTAACATGACGAATATGGATCCTTCCCCTCTGTTTCATTTGTCTGATAACCGTCGAAAGCCAGTAAAACATTCCTAGATTTTTTCCTTCTTCGCCTGTAACGTGTAGCACTACGTTAGGTCACCCTAGCACTACATATTGCCATGTCATGCATCGTGATGTATTTGTTTGCTTTTATATTTATTGTTTATCTCCCCTCTTCTCTCCGGTCGACCCCCAGACCGACGCTGCTCTAGAGTACGACTGCGGCACTAATGTTTAGCCCCTTGCAGCAGAGTTTCCAAGCAAGCAAAACCCTCCTTGATCATTCATATATCGCTCATTTCCTTCTCTCTTATGCTTGCATTAGAATTTGGTACTATATTTGATTGATCCTATTATGATTATAAACTGATTTTGTAACCTGCTATTGTTACCTACCTGCTTATCCTATATGCTTAGTATATGTTGGTTAGTGATCCACCAGTGACCCCTCACCTTATCCCTGTTGCCCCCGCTTTATGATCGATGACTCGATCAACGTGATCGACGTTCAGAGCCCGACACATCACCTCACACCCCTTTAGTTGCACGACAGAGCCACCCTTTCACACTTGAGGTGTTGCACGACAGAGTCGTTATTGGGAGTGGTGAAGGGGGAATCACCCTTCGTATACCATGACCGATTAGCTACATCATAGAGATCTTATCAGAAGTGCTATACGAGGTATCACGCTCGACACTCGGTGGTAGCTCTGCAGAGTCGTTCAACTAAAGGGGTGTGAGGTGATGTGTCGGGCTCTGAACGTCGATCACGTTGATCGAGTCATCGATCATAAAGCGGGGGCAACAGTGATAAGGTGAGGGGTCACTAGTGGATCACTAACCAACATATACTAAGCATATAGGATAAGCAGGTAGGTAACAATAGCAGGTTACAAAATCAGGCTATAATCATAATAGGATCAATCAAATATAGTACCAAATTCTAATGCAAGCATAAGAGAGAAGGAAATGGGCGATATATGAATGATCAAGGAGGGTTTTGCTTGCCTGGAAACTCTGCTGCAAGGGGCTAAACGTCAGTGGCGCAGTCGTACTCTAGAGC
This sequence comes from Triticum aestivum, assembly GCF_018294505.1. Taxonomy (NCBI): domain Eukaryota; kingdom Viridiplantae; phylum Streptophyta; class Magnoliopsida; order Poales; family Poaceae; genus Triticum; species Triticum aestivum. Next base: position 386,232,732 of record NC_057803.1, on the reverse strand, counting down.
AGCATCAGTCTGAGGGTCGACCGGAGAGAAGAGGGGAAATAAACAATAAATATAAAAGCAAACAAATACATCACGATGCATGACATGGCAATATGTAGTGCTAGGGGTAACCTAACGTAGTGCTACACGTTATAGACGAAGCAGGAAAAATCTAGGAATGTTTTCCCGGCTTTCGACGGTTATCAGACAGATGAAACAGAGGGGAAGGATCCATATTCGTCATGTTAGAGGCATGTGACAGATGAGTGGATAGCATATTCGGATTGGTCACATTTTCCTGCTCATATTTCTTATATAAATTATTTTCATCTATTTTATGTTTATTTTCTATTAATTTTTGAAGTTTAAACAATATTTTGTAATTTCCTGATTTATTTTTATTACGAAATATTACGAAAATAGCAACAATTCACTATGTGCACCCGGTGTAGTGCACACACAGGTGCATCAGAGGCTGACTAGTGGGCCCATCCTAGGTCACTGTCAGACGGCAAGGGCTCGGGCACGAGAAAGATAGGAGGGCGGCGGGAGAAGGAGGAAGGGTTTGGTGCAAATTGTGGTTGGGTAGGGCTGTCGAGTCTCATATGGCGGAAGCGCCCTGCCGCTCCATATCCGTCCTTGGATTGGATACGGGCCGGTCACTTTTGGTGTTTGAGGTGGCGCTCCATATCCATTCTTGGGTTGAATACGGGCTGGTCAGCTTAGGTGTTTGAGGTCCGTTTAAGAGGGCCATCTGAGTTGGATTTTTAAGACGCGTTTGGGGTGGCTTAAAACCATGCCGCTCCCGTGCTGTTTCTAACCCTCGCCTCCACGCCACATCCATGGCCACCCTCACCCCTCGTGCTCCACCACCAAATACCCACCGTCACTTCCTTCACCGACCACCGACCCTATCCCCCCAGCTCCGCCTCCGCCTCCCTGTTCGCCGCCTCCGCCTCGCTTCCCCGGTCGTGGCCATTGCCACGGTGACGGCCGCCGTGCCCCCCGACGACATCTCGCAGCTCAATAACCGTCTCCGCGCGCTCGTCCGCCGCCGCGGTGTCTCTTCCGCTGCCACATCTCCCATGGACCCCGCCCAGGCGGAGGCCTACCTCCACATGATCCGCGAGCAGCAGCGCCTCGGCCTCCGCCAGCTCCGCCGGCACGCGGCCGAACCGGAATACGAGAGAGACGTCGGAAGCAACGGGGAGGACGAGGAGGAGGGTGGCGGAAGGAGGAAGGGGATGGCGGCCAGGAGCTCTTTGGGGCACCGTGTGGACCCGCGTGAGCTGGAGCCCGGCGAGTACGTCGTTCACAAGAAAGTCGGCGTCGGCAAGTTCGTCTGTATAAGCGGAGAGGACGGAGAGGACTACGTGTTCATTCAGTATGCGGACGCCATGGCGAAGCTTGCAGTCGACCAGGCAGCACGCATGCTCTACCGATACAACCTGTATACCTCCGCGGTTAACCTGCTCACCTCTCTCTCTCTCTTTTTTTTTTGAAACTTCTTCTCCTCTTGTCTGTAGCGTCTCTTCTAACTAAATTGTGTATGTGCAATGCGCGATAATATTCGGCAAGATATTAATTGTATTGCACATTAATATTAGGCAAGATATAAATTGTATGTTAATATTAGGTAGGATATAATTATGTGGTTAATGCTGACATTGATATTAGGCATTATATTAATTAGGAGAGGGTGCTAAATGTGTTTAGTACTCCCCCGTTCACCTTTGTAAGACCTTTTAGACATTTAAGACAAAACTTAAAACAGTTCAATTCCAGCTGTCCTAAACGACTTATAAAAGTGAACAGAGGAAGTACTAAACTTGTTTAACGCCGGAGTGACGTGGACCTTTGAATATATGCTGTTGAACGGTTGAGATTTGTTGGATCTGCACAACTCACTCCTTTTACTATAGGTATATAGATTGTATGTAGGACTGGAATTGTTGGATCAATATGCTTGTCCAGACGTGTCTGAGCAAATGCTATTTTAAGTATTAAAGCAAACAAAGCTATGTCATTGCCACATTGCAAAATGCTGGTGGTTAGCCATGTGACTGGGATTGGTTCCAAACTTACAATTGCCAAGTTTTTGTGAGGTGCACGCCATATTTCCCGGTTTTCAAGTTTGATGCCAATTTAAAAGAATGTGATTCCTGATCCGAGTAGTTGCATGAATTTGCATCTTTTTAGCACTAGACCTAGTTTGCACCTCTTCTTTAGCTACCTGGCATCTGTGCTTAAATTTTGATTTACGTGCTATGTTGTGGGATGGTCACTTGAGTTTGATGGAAAACAAAAATGCACGTTGACCATTTATCCAGTTTGAACTTTTATGCAGTCCTCATGAGAAAAAGAGGCCAAGGAATCTAAGCAAGCTGAATGATCCTTCTACATGGGAGAAGAGGAGGCTGAAAGGAAAGCTTGCTGTTCAGAAGATGGTGGTCAACTTGATGGAGTTATATTTACAAAGGATGAGGCAGAGAAGGCCGCCGTACCGAAAGCCTGAGGCGATGGATCAGTTTGCTTCTGAATTTCCTTACGAGCCTACCCCAGATCAAAACCAGGTTTGCTCTCAACTAAAAGCTGTGTTCTTTTCTTCATGCAGTTAATATTCTTGATAAAATTGTTAATCTTTCATGGATATGGTTGGCGACCATATGTTTGCCTGTTGTTTGCTTACATCAAGGGTGAAACATAAGGCAATGATAGTTTGATTGCTTCTGAGGTCAGAAACACTTTGTTTGGGTTACTTGACATCAGCTTGGAAGCTTAAATTCAGATCTTTTTACAGTTTATACTTGCTTCAGAAATTTGAAATTACCTATTCATTTCCTGTATATGATACTTGTTGTGAGTAACAGATTTCCATTACGCTGTAGTGTGGACAACTTTTAGATTTTGCGTGTCTGTTCTGACACAATAAACGTAAGGTTGTTGAATGATCTTGGCTGACTTGTGTAGAAATCCATGTCAGATATACATAACCTTCGGCACATTACTGATTACTATTTATTTCCAGTCATTGCCAGTTTTTTCTTTTGCTTCTCACCTTCTTTAAACTTCTTACCATGCCTGGGGTTTCTTTTCTTATCTACTTACACTGTTATTGAATAATCTTAAAAAGAGCTTTTTTAACATTGTTCATTCTAATGACAGGCTTTCATAGATATTGAGAATGATCTGACTGAAAGGGAAACACCAATGGACAGATTGATCTGTGGAGATGTCGGGTTTGGTAAAACGGAAGTTGCAATGCGTGCTATATTCATCGTTGTATCTACAGGATATCAAGCTATGGTTCTCGCACCAACTGTAATACTAGCCAATCAACACTATGACGTAATGTCTGAGCGTTTCTCCAACTATCCTGACATAAAGGTCGCCATATTCAGCGGTGCTCAGGTATGCCACGAAACAAATTGAGTTTAACCCATAATACAACTCATCATGTAAAATTATCTTTCTTTGTTTATGTTTCTGAACTATAATTTTAGTAATTATTTAGTTTGTGCAATTCATCTTGACCCTAGAAAGCATTCCACTCTGGTTTCGTTGTAATACTCTAATTTGTATATGTCGGTTGTGTTGTAGCTATACTCAATAATGTTTATATAATCTATACTGCGTTATGCAATCTGTGGCAGCGCCATCTCGTTTCCACTTTTCATATTTCACTGACTGTTTAACTCAAATCATGGTTAATTTTGGTAACGCGTATTATACAATGCCAAGTACATTCGTTTGCTGAAGGGATTGGCTATCATTTGCATGGCTTGGTATGTGTCTTCCTTGCAGAGCAAGGATGAAAAGGATGAGCTAATAACCAAAATTACGAATGGGCATTTGCAAATAATTGTTGGAACTCATGCTCTTCTTACAGAACGGATGGCCTATAACAATCTTGGTCTCCTAGTGGTGGATGAGGAACAGGTACTCTATAAATCGTAATGTCTCTCTCACGGTGATAGCATATCCTTGCCCTGTATTCATTTGACATCATTTTTGTGCGTTTGCTGGTCTAGTCTGCCAATGATACACATTAGTTTGATGGTTATAATTTGGGCACTAGTAACATAAAAATGTTCTCTTTTTAGGGTATATAGCAAGAGAGAGCTCTGTCTTCAGTAATGTATTAAAAAGATCAGAAGATATAATATCTTTGAAGCAAACTCTGCCTATTTTTATATGCACACCTCACAAACTCCATCTTCTCCAACAGAAGTTCGGTGTACAACAAAAGGAGAAGATTGCATCATTCAAAGCTTCTATTGATGTTCTTACCCTGTCCGCAACACCCATTCCACGAACTCTGTATCTTGCTTTAACCGGTTTCCGTGATGCAAGGTACGATTTTATTGCAGTGCTTGCCATTTTTTCACCTTCTCATTTCAGTTGGAAGGGAACTATTGCTCTTCTTAAAAGAGATGATAGTTTTCTTGTGGGCTTTTTGTTCACATAGCTTCTGTACTTCGGTTACGTTCAACTTTTGAACTCCTTTTTCTGTTCTTAACAGAACTGTGTGCTTGCTTTCAGTTTAATGTCTACACCACCTCCGGAAAGAGTCGCTGTCAAGACCTATGTGTCAGCATTTAGTAGAGAAAGTGCTCTATCAGCTATCAAATTGGAGTTGAAGCGTGGCGGTCAAGTTTTCTATGTTGTTCCTCGAATAAAAGGTCACATCTTCGTTATCTAAAGATGACATTTTGTTTACGATACTACAATAAATCTTCATAATGCATGAACCTGAATATATAAGTCCAAAATTTTAGTTTAGTGTTTTTTTATGTGTGGCTTGTGACTATGGAAAGTAGTTGACATATGTTCCCAGAATTCAGCCGACCAGATGATGCTTTCATAAAAGTAGGCCAAGCTAAATTTTCAACAGCGTAGACCCTTTTCAATGACTCGCATAATGGAAATTTTGCTGTAAGTTACATGGCAATATGAAGTCAATGACTCAACATGGAAAAAATATATCATAAATACCCACTGATCAAAACATCATGAGTGAAGGAAACATCATGGATCATTAGCATTATATCGGAAACAAGAGCTTATTATTGCATCTCCTACATAGAAGTTGTACTCCCTCTGTAAAGAAATATAAACGATCTTATATTTCATTACAGAGGGAGTACTTGTTTCTTTAGTGTATTGTATTTAAGGAGGTGTTTGGTTAACACATTTGTAACGCGGTCTAATTACAGTGTTAACAAATAACGTTAAATCTTGTTTGGTTTGTTGGCTAGTAATCTCATCACGCTGGATCAGATCCCAGCCCAATACGAAACTGATTCCGGTAGGAAACCAATGTAAATCTGAAAACGATACAACAAGGCTCTCACATAAGCAGCTCCTCTACATGAATCGAACTATCGTCCATGATCTCTTCCGGTAACAGCATTTGAACCAAACAAGTTATGATTTTTGTCGATTACGTTTACAGTCCTGGTGCTTTTCCATTTTCCATTATGTTTACATTTGCGTTACCTGTTGGGACCAAACACCTTCTAAACATTTGCTTGAACGAATGTTGCATTTGTTGTGCATGAATCATAATTTTATAGCATAGAATAATTTAATCATATTGTATGAAGAATTGTGCTTGCCGTAATCTATCGGAATGAGGGAATTTTCAAGTTTCTTGCATTCATCGATGGAAGGACAATTGAACAAAAGCAAATGGGGAAAGAAGAAAAGAAGGGATGCATAAAGGAAACCGAGCTGACGCAGACCGATCCAACATGGGGCACGAGGCAGCTACATTAGGTGCTAGGGCTGAGCCGACAAAGATATGGGGACCTGTGCCAAACTCTAAAATAGGCCCTACTGCTCTAGAAAAATAGAAGTGGTGGATGTTGAACTACTCGTTGATGGACGGAAGCAGGGGTGAGCAGCCTGGAGACGACACTTCGTCACGCCAAGATCAATCAGCAATTGCGCAGATGAAGAAGAAGAGATGCGCTCGTCCAGGCAGAGGACTCATACGTAGACATATATGGATCACTCCTCAAAATTGGAAAATCACATTAATCAAATTCTTTCAAGTGTAACACTCTTAAAAATTCAAAACCCTGGCCAATAAATATAAGCACTTGAGGAAGATTGTTTACTTGCCTTGCCATATTCATTTTTTGTAGCTATCTAGGTGAGTGGGCTACGCCGGCGCTGGCGCCCCGTGATGCTTCGATGGAGTGGCTAGGTGGGCGACAATGCTCGGAAAAGCATGTGAGAAATCGGGAGGAGGCGAGAAGCCAACAAGCGAAACGCACTGTTCTCACGATCAGACCAACTGATCTTGTGTGCCTCCGCGTCAATGCGTGGGCGCGTTGATGGCTGCGTGAGCCTGTAGATGGGCCATGTGCACTTCTGTCGCTGGCTTCTGGCAGGTTTCCTGTGACCCCAATTGGGCCTCTGTGTCCGGTTTGTGTCTGGGCTGAACTAGGCCTATCTAAATAGCTCTACGAAACTTGGGCTCTTGTGCGGTTGCACGGGCCGCACGCCTTTGGGCCTGGGTGCCATATCCTAGTCCTCCCTCCCATTAGCTGACATGCGTAACTATTCGAAATCGCGACTGTTGCACTTTTTGCAAGGGGAAGGACAACATGCCTTTTGGTGTCTTTGAATCGGGACGGTCACGGTAGGATGAGAGACAATTGTTGTAGGACATGAGGAAGACTTGGTGGCGGCAGCCACCCCCAGCAAAGTGCTGACCAAGTTGTTTGACCACAACCCGCTGTGGGTTGTAGACCGTGCCTTGTAGCCATTTGCGGCCCGAATCGGGAGCTGCACTCAACCCATGCCTCATCCACCGAGTTGGGCCTCGTGCTTAGCATTGAAGGCCCACCATCTGCCGGTTGTGCTCTAGGGCACAACTACGAGCACCACCATGGGCATCCTTGGATCACTTCAACCTGCTCCTTGGCTTGGCTGAATAACGCATGTTCTTACTGGACCTAGACTCTGAGAACCCATTTGGAGGACTTATGATCTCGATGACCCTTCCTCCGAGGAGGTGGTGCGTCACTTGAATCTGGCGGATTCACGACTAGTTCCTCCAAACAGGTTGGGGCGTATCAAAAGGCAATGTCATGGCCGCCTTCACCAAGTTGCATTCACTTAATGGGCATGGCTTTCAGGGTCTGAATGAAGCTTTGTTGATGTTTGTGCCCAATCGGCCGGATGACTCTACTCCGAAGGACTACCGCCCCATTGGCCTCACCCATCTCTTTGCCAAATTGGTGGTGAAGATCTTGGCTGCAAGCTTGTCACTGAGATTGGCTTCCTGGGTTAAGGAGAACCAATGTGCGTTCCTTAAGAACCACTGCATACATGATAATTTCATGTTGGTTCAGCAGACGACATGCTAACCTTCACTGGCTTAAGGAGCCTTGTGTGGTGCTCCAATTGGACGTGCATTCGGCTCCATATCCTGGGCACTGCTCTTTAGGTGCTTTGTCGGGCAGGGTTTGGACCTTGCTTCCGCGAGTTGGTTTCCATTGTCCTTTTCACGGTCAGCACACGGGTGTTTTTGATTGGAGAATCGGTGCTGCTGGTGTGGCACAACAAGGGGCTGTGATAGGGGGTTCCGCTCTCCCCCATGCTGTTTGCATTGAACCAGCTATGGAGGTCCATATACTCCAATGTCTCGCACCGTGGGCCTTGACGTCCAGTTGTTGAGATCAAGGGCTAAGGAATAGAGGGGGTGAATAGTTCTCCGAAAATCACTACTCCAAATTTTAACCAAGCTGGCGTTGCTTAGAGCAACCACAATTCTAGTTGATCCTTGTGACTAAAGAAGCAAACGAGTTAAAGAGTATGACAGTGGAATAGAGTACCTTGCAAGAAAGTAAATGGTGATTGAGAGGATGCAAACACAAGGGGCTCAACGATGTTTTTCCCATGGTACGGATAGTTGGCGCTCTCCTACCCTGCGTTAATGGAGGCTTCAAACCAAATGGTTCTAGGATCACTCGGGGATCTTCGGTTGTGTCACCCACCAAGGGCCCACCAAGCACAACCAAATCCACCATGGCTTGCACCAAGAAGCCTCACTAAAAGTTCTAGGATCACTTGGGGATCTTCGCAAAGTAGGTGATCTCCTTGCCCTAAAAAACTCTTGAGTTCTTCACACATTGATGACGAAGGCTCTCAAGTGACTCCTAACCGTTTAGGAGGTGCATGTCCTCCAAGAGTAACAAGCAAAGCAAAGTCACTTGGTAGTACTTACTCAAAAAATCTTCAATCAAAGTATCTGTCATGAACCCATAGGATCTCTCTCACAAAGGATATGATTGTGGTGAAAATGATATGAAATTGAGGTGAAGGGTTCAAGAAAGGGAGTAGGTTTTGGCCTCAAGAATCAAGAAGTGTTCTTGAAATCACCCAACACTTGTCTTCTCGTCTTCTTTATTGCCTTGGAGCTCTCTCTATCTCTTGTGGCAGTTGGATGGAGTGAGGAGTGGGGTGGTTGCTTCCTTGCTTCCACGGAGGGGTATGTGGTTCTATAAATAGAGAGAATTTAAAATCTTCCCGTTATCTTGAAAAGATAACTAGCCGTAAGTAGTAGACGAAAATCTTCGAAACTTCCGAACACGTTTAAATATGACATAAAACACAGTAGTTGGAACTGCTGGCAGAAAATAGAGCTATGGTCCCGATCAGTAAAAGGTGGATCTTTTCTGCGAGAATAAAACTGGCTCAGAAGTATTGGGTAAAACTGTTTGCTCGGTAGTACCTTAGTAGACAAAGCAACCCTCAAATGAGAATTGTGCAGAAAAGCCAAAGTCACATATCAGAGGTACCAGACAAAACTTTCACGGAGGTCCAGGACCTATATTGTGACCACATAGAGAAGCAAACCGAGAGGACTCAGAAGTTACGGCCGGAGGTGCCAGAGCTAACAGAGAATGCCTGAGTCAGAATTGGCTCGGCAATACCGAGACAAAAAAGGTGTGGTAGTTCCGGCACCCTGGATGGGTTTGATCTCTATGGAGGAGTAACTCTTAAGTGGCCCGGTAGTACCGAAAGAAAATCTTCGGTGGTAGTGGGGCTTAGAGATACTAGAAATTTGAGTTGGCTGATTGGATTTTATAAGAACTTTGGTCTAGGATCTTTTCTTGGATTTCAATTGTGCCCCTCTCGATAGAATGCTTGTCCTATACTGAACGTGAATCTTGACTCAAAAGCAGATACATGATGTCCTTATATAAAGCATGCTCAGGTTTTTGACCTCTCCTAATACAATTGGGGCTGGTAGACCTTTTCAAATACGGTTGGACTCTTCAATAATCCAATTCATTTGTTACCATCTCTGCTGCTATTCTCTCTCATGATCTCCCATGCTGCTGCTCCTTGATACAGTAGACTCATGTCCACGTAATACGGTTGCCCTTTTTTAACCGGATCTAATCTGAAATGAGGCGCATTTATTTAAACTAGTTGGTATAGCAATGCACTTTGGTCTTTTAAAGTATCTATGCAGTAAACATGTTTCATTTCTTATTCAAACAGCCATAGAAGATGTATTGCAATTTCTCAAGGACTCTCTTCCAGATGTACCGATGGCTATTGCTCATGGAAAGGTTAGTTGGCTAAGCTGATTCAGAATGCAAGAATTCTGCATTTACAACATAATATCTTGAGTACTATCTACATTTGTGTGCACTGCTTTGTGTTAAAGGCCGAAGTGCAAGTTTCTACTAATGAAGTTAGGCTATCTTGTTAGGAAATATGCAACTTGTATTTCCTGGGGGCCATTCGCCGGTACAAGTGGTAAATATGCAGGAAACCCCTCATACAATGGGGAAAATATACAGGCTATACATGGAACATAATATAGCTCTTTAACACATTTGATGTTAGAACTTCGATACTTATTTATGTTCTTGTTGCATAGATGAATGGTGCTTGACCAATCTTATTGCTATATATTTTTCCCACAGAAAGTGTCAAAGAATATACAACTTGCTATGGAAAAGTTTTCTTGTGGGGAAATAAAGATTCTTGTATGCACACATATCATTGAAAGTGGAATAGATATTCCAAATGCCAACACAATGATAGTCCAGTATGCAGAACTATTTGGGCTCGCCCAGCTGTATCAGGTGGTTTTAGTTCTCAGTGTTTTACTTTGCCTTTTTTTCTGGCAAAAAAATTGTTGTATGAAATCTGAGGTCTGGACCTCAAGTTCGCTGCTTTTCTTTTCAACCGCAGTTGCGAGGAAGAGTAGGAAGATCAGGCAGAGAGGGTTTCACATACCTCTTCTACACCGACAAGTCTTTGCTTTCCAGAATTGCCATGGTGAGCTGCTGCAGCAGTGCTTTATAATTTTTTGGTTTGTCTAATATATTTATGCTCATATCATTTAATGTACCTGATGCTGAAAGCATATTCAAACATCAACATAGAATGTTCTAACCACCATCTCCAGCCCTTACTGAACTCTGCATGAGTATTAGTTCATTGTCTATGCAATTTTCTGATAAGTGGGGTCATCTTCTCTTGGTGGTTCTAGAAGCAGCACTCAGTTTGATTATAGAAAGAAATGTCTTACATGACAGATTACAGATAGCCAATCATAATTATAAACATTAGTTAGCTGGCCTATAAAGATGATTAATCATCTCATGGACCTTGTAACATCCTGGGGTGCTACAAGTGGTATTAGTGCCCAGGTTCCGAAACCCGTAGCCGCTCCGTAACGAATGGTTTCGGAGCAGTAGGGTCCGCAAGGCCTGTAGGATAACCTCGCTAACAGTTACAGCTGTGTCTAGTGCTATTTTGCAAAATGTGTTGGATGGATCTAAATAGGACTTCTTTTATTCCTTATCCCATTCTACTTCCTCTCTTACCTCCTCGCGAGTTTTAAGTCTGCTCTCTTCCCGTCTTTCAAAGCTTAGGATTCCATTCGGGGTTGATGTTTCTCTTGACCAGTTAGTTTCGGGTTGTGCAACCTGTTAGATAAAACGAGAATAAACGAGACACGAGAGACACGGATTTTTACGTGGAAACCCTTGCGGAAGAAAATCACGGACGCACGAAGGCGCAATCACTTTGATGGAGGAGTATTACAAGCACTGAGACGACATGCCATCTTTAGGTGCAACTACATGAGGTATATATGAGGGGCAATACACAAGTTCTTGGAGGACAAGTAAACGAATTGTACTCGTACGCGTCGATGTCAACGCAACGCCCCACACCGTTTGTACTACGGCTAGTCCAACACGGTAGAATTTGGATCATAATTTAACAATCTCCACCTTGAGCCAAATTCCCTCCAGTAGTCGAAAAGAAGTCAATAACTCCATCCAAATCAACATAAACACCTTGTGCGTCAAAGTCCATAGGACTAGTGAGAAATACCAACTAAGACTGAGCAAAGCTCAAATTTATTGGTAGGAACTGACTTTGTCATCATACCAGGAGGATTATGATGCGTACTTATCTAGCATACCTTCAAATCACCTTCAACAATAACATCTCGAATATAGTAAAATCTGACATCAATATGCTTCGTTCTCTCATGGTACATTGGATTCTTTGTAAGACATATAGCACTTTGATTGTCAGAAAATACGCTAGGGCAAGATGAATCTCCACAAAGCTCAGTATACAAACTTCTCAACCAGATTAGCTTCTTTGCATGCCTTAGAAATAGCCATATACTCGGCATCAGTAGTGGAACAAGCCAGAATAGACTACAAAGTTGCTCTCCAACTCACAACACAACCACCAATGGTGAAAATATAACCTGTGAGTGATCTTCTTTTGTCCAAATCACCAGCAAAATAAGAATCAACAAAACCAACAAGTCCATATCTAGTTTTCCCAAATTGTAAATAAGCATTAGAAGTACCTCGTAGGTATCTGAAAATACACTGAACTATTTTCCAATGCTCTTTTCCAGAATTACCATGTATCTACTGACAACACTCAATGCATATGATAAATCAGGACGAGAACAAACCATGACATACATAAGTGAACTAACTAGACTTGAATAGGGAACTCTAGACATGTACTCAATATCGGCATCTGACTTAGGACATAAGGCTGATGATAATTTGAAGTGTGCAGCTAACGGAATAGTTAATGGCTTGGCATTATGCATATTAAAATGACGAAGAACTTTATCAATATATCCCTTCTAACTTAGATATACCTTTTCAGACGGTCTATTTCCGGATATTTTTGTGCCAAATATTTTCTTTGTTGCATCCAAATCCTTCATCTCAAATTCATTGCACAATTGCTTCTTTAGTTCATCAATCTCTGACATGCTTTTTGCAGCGATTAACATATCATCAACATAAAGAAGCAAATAAATAGATGAACCATTGACAGTTTTCAAATAAACACAACTATCATAATTAGACCTTTTGAAACCTTGAGAGATCATTAAAGTGTCAAATCTCTTGTACCACTGTTTAGGGGATTGCTTCAATCCGTAAAGAGATTTTTTTAACTTACAAACAAGCTTTTCTTTTCCAGGAATAACAAACCTTCAGGTTGTTCCATATAAATATCCTTTTCTAATTCTCCATGCAAGGATGCAGTTTTAACATCTAATTGTTCAAGCTCAAAATCATGCATGGCAACAATACTGAGTAAAGTGCGAATAGAGCTATGCTTCACAACAGGACAAAAGACTTCATTATAGTCAATATCTGGAATTTGAGTATAACCTTTAGCAACTAACCTTGCTTTATATCTTGTCTCATCATTAAGAAAAACACTTTCTTTTCTTTTGAAAACCCACTTGCAACGAATAGGTTTCTTCTCTCTGGGTAATTTTACTAAATTCCGAGTGCCATTCTTTTCAAGTGATTCCATCTCATCATGCATAGCAGTCGTTCACTTATTACTATCTTCAGAAATAATAGCCTCGTAATATGAAGAAGGCTCGACATTACCTTCAATTTCCTCTGCAACAAATAAAGCAAAAGAAACAATATTGCACTCTTTAATTAACCTTGTAGGTTTATCAATACCCCGCCTAACTCTGTCACGTGCAAGATTTTAACCGGGTGGAACAATAGGCTGATTTGTAGTGACATGTTCATCATCAGCGACGTGTTCACCATCATGTGCATCAACATTTTCCTTATTGGATGTATTACTGGAATTAATGACATGCTCCACCCGGTGGCGTGGCGGCTACACGTTGGCCCAGTGGCTCTGCCCACGATGACCGGCTTCTCCGGTGTCGGCTTGTCTGTGGTCGGACCGTTTCGACCTTCGCTTCATCTCCTCGTCGTCTGGGCACTACTCCCATCGAACGGCTGGTCCTCTCCCAACTGCGGTCCATCGCTTGTCTCATGCCCGGTGCTGCAGGACAGGGCGATGGTGGCCAATTTTGGCCGGCTTATTGGGTCTTTGAGTTGGGGCCCGCCCAAGCGTGCGAAAGGCAAGGTCTTTCTGCTCGTCTCTTTGGTTGGGGTAGCGACGTGTCTCAGGTGAGGTGGTGTCTTGGTCTTGGATGCCGGGGCAGCGGCCCTGGTGGTGGTAGTGCGGTGCTCATTGGCAGAGCCCGTGGCTTGGTGTTGCCCGGTGGCCATGGCCGTGTGGGCGGCGTGGTAGCTGGGATGTGGCATACGGTGGCGGTGAGTGTTGGCTGGGGTGAAAACCTGTTCCATCCGCGGACAGACCGGCGGCGGCGAAGCTTGTTCCCTTCTTGATGGCGTCGTCGCGGCTCTCACTGCCTGTCGTGGTGCTTCAGGGGAAACTCTAACCCTCAGGTCGGGCTGTGGTGGCACTCTGGTGTCGTATACTTCCTGAAGGCGCCGCTTTGGAGTCCACGGTTTGTCGTATGCGGCTTCATCTCTTCGTAGATAGGGGGTGGTGTTGCTGCGCTCAGCGCCTGTATCCTACCTTGGGTGTGTGCGTGTGTTGTGGTGGCGTGCGTTTGTACTCCGCTGTTGATGATCGTTGCTTTATATACTTTATATATAAAGTGAGGTGAAAGCCTTTTTCGGTATACATAGGAGTCCTTAGAGGACAAGTAAACGAGTTGTACTCGTACGCGTCGACGTCAACGCAACGCAACACAACGGCCCACACCGTTTGTACTACGTCTAGTCCAACACGTTAGAATTTGGATCATAATTTAACACAAATGACTCCCCCAACCGAAGGATCTCGATGGAAGGATGTCAGCGTTCGACATGATGCAAAGTGTTAAGCTTCATGCACTAGCCAACATAACCAAAAGTCTGAACTTATGGAAAGGACTAGGCAATCCACATATACACAACACCCCTCTCACGTGTGACGCGGGAAGTCAACACGTGAATAGACTCGGCTCAAGAGGCCTATATATGGACATAGAGGGGGGCGACAACAATTTTTGGATAAATTGCGATAGCCAGGACTTGAACTCAAGACCTTAGGCCCTGATACCATGTTAAACTTCATGCACTAGCCAACACAACCAAAAGTCCGAACTTATGGAAAGGGCTAGACAATCCACATATACACTTCAACACAAACAGCCCTTTTTAGTGGTGACGAGAAGTTCCGTTAGATTTCTTGACCAACTCTTTTCCCCGTGCCTCGCCGTGGATCTCGGGGTAGTGCCGACGATTGTAACATCCCCGGGTGCTGCAGACCTCTACATTGCCTATGCTCATCCTGCTTAGTCCTATTGCAGCCTATCAAGTACTTTGGGGCCTGCATGGAGAACGTACACCAATGGCTTTTGAGCTGTTGCCTGTTGGACATGGAACTGAGGGTTGGGAGTAGGCTGCAAGATGGATTGGTGAAACATTTGCAAAAAAAGACCCCATAATAACAAGAAGAAGAAGAAGAAGAAGAAAGCCTTTAGTCCCAAACAAGTTGGGGTAGGCTAGAGGTGAAACCCATAAAATCTCGTGACCAACTCATGGTTCTGGCACATGGATAGCAAGCTTCCACGCACCCCTGTCCATAGCTAGATCTTTGGTGATACTCCAATCCTTTAGATCTCTCTTTACGGACTCCTCCCATGTCAAATTCGGTCTACCAAGACCTCTCTTGACATATGCGCACGCTTTAGCTGTCCGCTATGCACTGGAGCTTCTGGAGGCCTGAGCTGAATATGCCCAAACCATCTCAGACGATGTTGGACAAGCTTCTTTTCAATTGGTGCTACCCCAACTCTATCTCGTATGTCATCATTCCGCACTCGATCCTTCCTCTTGTGGCCACACATCCATCTCAACATGGCATCTCCACCACACCTAACTATCGAACATGCCGCCTTTTAGTCGGCCAGCACTCAGCGCCATACAACATTGCGGGGCGAACCGCCGTCCTGCAGAACTTGCCTTTTAGCTTTTGTGGCACTCTCTTGTCATAGAGAATGCCAAAAGCTTGGCGCCACTTCATCCATCCAGCTTTGATGCCATGGTTCACATCTTCATCAATACCCCCATCCTTCTGCAGCATTGACCCCAAATGTCTTTCTGAGGAACCACCTACGCATCAAGGCTAACCTCCTCCTCCTCGCGCCTAGTAGTATCGAACTCACACCTCATTTACTTGGTTTTAGTACTACAAAGCCTAAAACCTTTCGATTCCAAGGTTTGTCTCCATAACTCTAACTTCCTATTGACCCCGTCTGACTATCGTCAACTACCATCATATCATGATGCAGTCCTATCTTAATTGGGAAGTCATCAGTGTCGACATCACTTGTTCGGACACTTGTCACTGTTAGAGTTATATATATATAGCCATGTAACCTTTCGTATTTACCCTATTGTATAAGGGGTTTCCTGCATATATTCCACACTTGTACATGTATATATACCGGCCTATGGCCACCTGGAAATACAAATTGCATATTCCTATCATGGTATTAGAGCTAGGTCAATTTTGTAGCATGCGCAACTCGTGTTGTTGATCCACCTCCATCGCGACGCCTCCATCCTTGGCTGCGCTGACTCTCCGTGGTGGCCAAATCCTCAGGCTGCTACTGGTTTTTCTTCCTCCCACCCCCGATCGAGACTTTTGCTGTCGCCCAGATCGATCTGCTCGACCCGCCCTCGTCCGCCTCTGTCTCGTGAGGCCGCCGCCGCCTGAGCCGCGATCGAAGACTCCCGCCGTCGCCCCTGATTGCTCGGCCTGATCGATTTCCCTGCCCAGATCGAGCAGAGAAGGTCCCGATCGGGACTCCCGCCTCAGTCGCCACCTGTTTTGGTCTTCGCTGCATCGTTGGTGTTGGACGTGGTCTTCGCCCGCTTGGATTTGGTCTCCGCTGCTCGCGCGCGTGGACTTGGTCTCCGCTTCTGCTAGCCGCGCGTGTGCGGCTGTGCGCTCGCTGTTCAGTTTTCCGTCTGCTTCCGTTAAAAAAAGAAAAAAAAGAGGTACTATGTCTGCATCTACGGGCTATGTCGCAGTTCCTCGTTGTCCGGCGATTTTTGATGGCACTAACTACATTGAGTTCGTTGGCTTCATGCGCATTCACATGCGTGGCCTTCGTCTTTGGGGCATTCTTTCTGGCGAGGTCCCCAGTCCGCCGTGTCCAGTTCCTCCTGTGGCTCCTACTCCGCCGACGCCACCCGTTCTTGCTGCCGACGCTGATCAGGCTGCAAAGGATGCAGCTAAGCTGGCTGATGACGTTGTCGTTCTTTCTTATGATAAGCAGGTTCAGACCTATGAGGACGCACTTCAGACTTATCATGCAGCTCTATCTGCTTACACTCAGTGGCTTGATGATGATGCTCGTGCCGCAGCTGTTTTGACTGCTAGTGTTCTGCCTCAGTTTGCCTCTGAGTTTCTCGGCCTCTCTACTGTATTTGAGATGTGGACTCGGCTTCGTCAGCGCTATCAGCCCTCTGGTGATGCCTTATACCTGTCTGTGGTTCGTCAGGAGCATGCTCTTTAGCAAGGTGACTCCACTGTTGATGAGTTCTATGCACAGAGTTCTGCTATTTGGCGTCAGCTTGATTCTCTCCGTACTGCTGGTTGTCGTACTTGTCAGTGTTGCCAGGCTGTGCGGGCTGATTTGGAGTTTCATCGTGTCTACGAGTTCTTGTCTCGACTCCGTAAGGAGTTTGAGCCCCGACGCTCTCAGTTGTTTGCTTGTGGTCGTATCCCCCTCATGGAGGCGCTTTCTGAGATCCGTGCTGAGGAGACTCGCCTCCGTGGCGCTGGTTTACTTGAGGTTCCCTCTGTGCTCGCTACTCGAGTTTCTACTATGCCTGCTGCACCGACTCCTTCCCACTCGAGCGCTCCGCCGCTCTTGCCTACTCCTACGGGCGGCCAGGGTCGGTCTCGTCCTCACTGCGACTACTGCAAGATGGATGGTCATGTTGAGTCTCAGTGCTTCCAGAAGAAGAAACACCTGTGTAAGGCGCGATCATCAGCGTCAGGGACTTCTTCTACTTCGACATCTTCAGCCACCGCCTTGACTGAACAGGATATTCTGCGACTTAAGCGTCTGCTTGCCGCTTCAGGTTCTCCTTTGACGGGTACTACAGGATCTGTGACTGATGCTTCCCGCACTGAGCAACCACCCTCTACACAGTCAGGTACATCCTCGTGGGTTCTGGACTCCGGAGCTTCTTTTCATATGTCTTCTCATTCTTCAAATTTGTCCTCTCTTAAATCACTTGATTTTCCTGTTCATGTACTCACTGTTGATGGTACTCCTCTTTCTGTTGCTAGTCGAGACAATCTTACCACACCTTCTTACTCTGTTCCTGATGTTGCTCATGTTCCTCGACTTACCATGAATCTTTTTTCTGCCGGTCAACTTACTGATTCTGGTTGTCGCGCCATCCTTGACGTTGACTCCTGTTCTGTTCAGGATCGTCGAACGCACACTTTGGTTGGGGCTGGCCCTCGCCGCCGTGACTCTCAGGGTCTTTGGGAGCTAGACTGGCTTCATGTTCCTTCCGCTGCCACCACTATCGCCAGTCCATCCGCTTCTGTCGCTTCAGCTACCGGCTCCTTCCAGCAGTGGCATCATCGACTTGGTCATCTTTGTGGGTCTCGCTTGTCGTCATTAGTTCGTCGAGGTCTTCTGGAGTCTGTCTCAGGAGATGTCTCTTTAGAGTGTCAGGGTTGTAGACTAGGAAAACAGATTCAGTTACCTTACCCTACTAGTGAGTCGATCTCTCAGTGCCCTTTTGATTTGGTCCATTCTGATGTATGGGGTCCGGCTCCCTTCGCTTCGAAAGGGGGCCATCGATACTATATTATTTTCATAGATGATTTCTCTCGTTACACTTGGCTTTATTTTATGACTTCTCGCAGTGAGGTTCTTTCCATCTATAAGCGTTTTGCTGCCATGGTTCGCACTCAGTTCTCTTCGCCTATTCGTATGTTCCGTGCTGACTCCGCTGGCGAGTATATTTCCAAGATGTTGCGTGGTGTTCTTGCTGAGCAGGGCACTCTTCCTCAGTTCTCTTGTCCTGGTGCTCATGCTTAGAATGGCGTGGCTGAGCGAAAGCATCGCCACCTTCTTGAGACGGCTCGTGCGTTGATGATCGCCGCTTCTCTTCCACCTCATTTTTGGGCCGAGGCTATATTCACCTCCACCTATCTCATCAACCTTCAGCCGTCCGCTGCTCTCCAGGGTGATGTTCCTTTCGAGCGTCTCTTTGATCGTTCTCCTGATTATTCGATGCTTCGTTTGTTTGGTTGTGTTTGCTATGTTCTTCTTGCCCCTCGGGAACACACCAAACTGACCGCTCAGTCTGTTGAGTGTGTTTTCTTAGGCTATAGCATAGTAGCCGGAAACGGGAACGGTGGGCCGTCCCTCGATCCGGATTCATCGACCCGGAATCAGATTTGGGAACGAGGGTCGATTCGGTAAGATTCGATGCGGATTCGGCGTTTCCGCAGCCGGATCGTCGATTCAGGTTCGGCGACTCGACAGTCTTGGTTCTTGAATCGATCGAGTAAGCAAAAGGTCAGCCATATCAATCACGAACTCCTCGTTTTACTCTCCGCCCCGTTCTTTTTCACTCCCCTAAATAACTCCTCGTTCTGCTCTCCAATTACTCCAAGGCTGCTAATAAATTTTCCATTGGGAAGGAGATGATGTATTTTAGTCTTCATGAATCGACGATGCAGCCAGTTGCTCCCAGCCCAGCCAGTTCCCTGTATAAGTACTCCCTCGGCCCCTCCCAGCCAGTTGCTCCCCGCATCCGTAAAGATTCACGTTCCTCGTTCCATGGTACCGTACCGGATTCATCGTACCGGAATTGATTGGATCACGTTTCCACTTTAGAAAAATCGTTCTAGAGATGTATACCCCCACTGTACCCTATTTTTTCCAGCCCCCGACTCTCGTCCCCCGTTCCCGTTCCTCGTTCCCACCGTACCGGAAACATGGCAACTATGGGCTATAGTGATGAGCATAAGGGCTATCGTTGTTGGGATCCTATCGGTCGTCGGATGCGTATTTCTCGGGATGTGACTTTTGATGAGTCTCGTCCCTTCTACCCGCGTCCATCTTCCTCGACCTTTTCTGTGGAGGATATCTCTTTCCTCACTTTTCCTGACACACCTATCACTCCAGTTGAGCCCTTGTCTCTCCGTCCTGCTCACTCTACTTCTCCACCTCTTGTCGATTTGCCGCCACCATCTCCCACGGTTTCCTCACCTCGCATGTCACCAGATTCTGCACCTTCATCCCCGGTGATTTCTTTGTCTCCACCTCCTGATTCTACTTTGGCTATTCATCCTCGTGTTCTTCCATCTTTGCCTCAGTATTACACTCGTCATTCACGTAATGTGGATGTGTCTGCTGACGTGCCGTCCTCCTCATCTCAGCCTACCTATGGCTTGCGTCCTCGTCCGCTTCCGCCTGTTGATCGCCTTGGTTTTTCCATCGTTGGTGCTGTTGTTCTTGAGCCGACTTCTTATCGTGAGGCTGTTGTTCATCCTGAATGGCAGTTTGCGATGGCAGAGGAGATTGCTGCTCTTGAACGCACCGGTACATGGGATCTTGTTTCTCTTCTTCCAGGTGTCCGTCCCATCACTTGTAAGTGGGTCTACAAGGTTAAGACTCGCTCCGATGGTTCTCTTGAGCGTTACAAAGCTCGTCTCATGGCTCGTGGTTTTCAGCAGGAGCATGGTCATGATTATGATGAGACATTTGCTCCTGTGGCCCATATGACCACTATCCGCACACTTCTTGCCGTGGCCTCTGCACGCCACTGGTCTGTATCTCAGCTTGATGTTAAGAATGCCTTTCTTAACGGTGAACTGCGTGAGGAGGTATACATGCAGCCACCACCTGGGTATTCTGTTCCTGATGGCATGGTATGTCGTCTTCGTCGCTCTCTCTATGGCCTTAAGCAAGCCCCCCGCGCCTGGTTTGAGCGTTTTGCTTCTGTGGTGACCGCTGCTGGTTTTTCAACGAGTGCTCATGATCCAGCATTGTTTGTCCACCTTTCTCCTCGTGGTCGGACTCTTCTTCTTCTCTATGTTGATGACATGATCATCACTGGCGAGGACCCGGAGTATATTGCCTTTGTAAAGGCCCATCTTAGTGAGCAGTTTCTTATGTCCGATCTTGGACCTCTTCGCTGCTTTCTTGGGATTGAAGTCTCTTCTACCTCTAATGGCTTTTTTATATCCCAAGAAAAGTATATACAAGATCTTCTTGTTCGTGCTGCTCTTACCGATGAGCGCATTGTTGAGACTCCAATGGAGCTCAATGTTCACCTCTGTGATACTGATGGTGACCCCTTCCTGACCCGACGCGTTATCGTCATCTTGTTGAGTCTTGTCTATCTAGCTGTCACTCGTCCGGATATCTCTTATCCGGTTCATATTCTGAGTCAGTTTGTCTTCGCTCCCACTTCGGTTCACTATAGTCACCTCCTTCGTGTTCTCCGATATCTTCGGGGCACGATCTCTCACCGTCTATTCTTTCCTCGCTCCAGTTCTTTACAGCTTCAGGCCTATTCGGATGCTACGTGGGCTAGTGATCCCTCCGATCGCCGTTCACTTTCTGCTTACTGTGTTATTCTTGGTGGTTCTCTCGTTGCCTGGAAGACGAAGAAACAGACTGCAGTTTCTCGTTCGAGTGCAGAGGCTGAGTTACGAGCTATGGCTCTTTTGACGGCAGAGGTGACTTGGTTACGGTGGTTACTTCAGGATTTTGGTGTTTCTGTTACTACACCTACTCCGCTCTTGTCTGACAGTACAGGTGCTATTAGCATTGTGCGCGATCCTGTGAAGCATGAGCTCACCAAGCATATTGGTGTTGATGCTTTCTATGTCCGCGCTGGTGTGCACGATCAGGTTATTGCTCTTCAGTATGTGCCTTCCGAGTTACAGTTGGCGGATTTTCTGACGAAGGCCTAGACTAGAGCGCAGCATGGCTTCTATCTCTCCAAACTCAGTGTTGTTCATCCACCATGAGTTTGAGGAGGGGTGTTAGAGTTATATATATATAGCCATGTAACCTTTCGTATTTACCCTATTGTATAAGGGGTTTCCTGCATATATTCCACACCTGTACATGTATATATAACGGCCTATGGCCACCTGGAAATACAAGTTGCATATTCCTATCAGTCACAACATTATCGTACATGTCCTTGATGAGGGTAATACTTTACTGGGACTTTGTGTTTCTTCAATGCCCACCACATGACATTCCGCGGTATCTTATCATAGGCCTTCTCCAAGTCAATGAACACCATATGCAAGTCCTTTTGCTCACTGTATCTCTTCATAAGTTGTCGTACCAAGTAAATGGCTTCCATGGACCTCCCAGAAATGAAACCAAACTGATTTTTGGTCACACTTGTCGTTCTTCTTAAGCGGTGCTCAATGACTCTCTCCCATAACTTCATTGTATGGCTCATCAGCTTAATTCCACGGTAATTAGTACAACTCTAAACATCCCCCTTGTTCTTGAAGATTGGTACGAATATACTCCATCTCCATTCTTCTGGCATCTTGTTTGCCCGAAAAATGAGGTTGAAAAGCTTGGTTAGCCATACTATCGCTATTTCCTCAAGGCCTTTCCACACCTCAATGGGGATACAATCAGTGTCCATCGCATTGCCTCCTTTCATCTTTTTTAAAGCCTTCTTGACCTCAGACTCCTGGATTCGCCGCACAAAACGCCTGCTGGTCTCATCAAAGGAGTCGTCCAGTTCAATGGTAGAACTCTCATACTCCCCATTGAACAGCTTGTCGAAGTACTCCGTCATCTATGCTTAATCTCTTCATCCTTCACCAGGAGTTGGTCTGCTCCGTCCTTGATGCATTTTACTTGGCCAACATCCCTCGTCTTCCTCTCTCGAATCTTGGCCATCTTATAGATGTCCCTTTCGCCTTCCTTCGTACCTAACCGTTGGTTGGGATCCTCATACGCCCGAACCCTTGCTTCATCGACAGCTCGCTTTGCGGCCTTCTTCGCCATCTTGTACTTCTCTATGTTGTCTGCACTCCTATCCAGGTATAGGTGTCTGAAACAATCTTTCTTCTCCTTAAGCGCCTTCTGGACATCATCGTTCCACCACTAGGTGTCCTTAGCTTCGCTTCTCCTTCCCCCGGACACTCCAAACTCCCTCGAGGCCACCTTACGAATGCAAACCACCATCTTCATCCACACATTGTCTGCATCCCTCCTTCCTCCCAAGGGCCCTCCTTAATGACCCTCACCTTGAACGCCTGAGCTACCTCCCCCTTGAAGTTCCACCACTTCGTTCTAGCGACTTTGACACGTTTATCCCGCTGGACACGAATCCGAAAGCGGAAGTCAGCAATCACCAGCTTATGCTGAGGGACAACACTCTCTCCAGGTATCACCTTACAATCTAGGCACGCATGCCTATATTCTCTTCTCGAGAGGATGAAATCAATCTGGCTAGAGTGTTGACCACAACTAAAAGTCACCAGATGTGATTCTCTCTTTTTAAAGAGGGTGTTAGCTACAATCATGTCGTAGGCTAGAGCAAAGCTTAAGACATCTTCTCCTTCTTGATTCCTGATGCCATAGCCAAAGCCCCCATGCACACCTTCAAAACCTGTGTTAGATGTACCCACGTGGCCATTGAGGTCTCCTCCTATGAAGAGCTTCTCGCCAATCGGTACACTCCTAACCATGTCCTCTAGGCCTTCCCAGAACTCCCTCTTGGTGTTCTCCTTGTGGCCTACTTGCGGGGCATACACACTGATAACATTGAGAACTAAGTCCCTAACTACCAGCTTGACCACGATAATCCGGTCCCACGTCTCTTGACGTCTACCATTCCATACTTGAGGCTCTTGTTGATCAAGATGCCTATGCCATTTCTGTTTGCAGCCGTCCCCGTGTACCACAGCTTGAAGCTGGTATCCTCCACCTCCTTCGCCTTCTGTCCCCTCCATTTGGTTTCTTGGACGCAAAGGATATCTACACCTCTCCTCACCGTTGCATCAACTAGCTCCCGAAGCTTCCCTATCAGAAACCCTACGTTCCAGCTACCTAAGCGGATCCTCCTAGGCTTGGCTAGCTTCCTTACCTTTCGCACTCGTCGAGTCAAATGCGAAGACCCTTACTCATTTTCCACTACATCCGGGCGCCGATGTAGCGCGCCACTAAGGATGCGACGACCCGATCCCCGCTCACTTGCCACCGTATCCAGATAAGATACGGCGCGCCACCGAGGAGGTGATGGCCCGGCCCTTGCCCATTTGACACCACACTCGGGTTCCGATGTGGCGCGTCGCTGAGATGGTTATGCCTCAACGAAAATCTTTTGGGTTTCATCTCCATAAGAGTGGCTGAGTTTTTACGTTGGCTCGCCAAGCCTATCATAACCCTCCTCCTTTACCCGGGCTTGGGACTGGCTATGTTGAGACAACATAGGCGGAGTTGCAAAAGTCCTCATACTATGCTAAAATCAACCCGTGCTTCACACTCCTTTCCTATCATTGAATCAATGTCATTTCTTTCTCCAAACATAAATATGTTCATATATGTTGAGCCATATGTCTAAATTTGATTTTTCTCTGACCACCATTTTTCTTTTGACGAGATGTTTGAAACAAGATCAATGTTGAATATATTTTTCAAAATGGACTTTTTTTTCAAACTTAACCATAACATTTATATTTTTATATTAAAACTTAGATTTATTTTATAAGTTTTGTAACTTTGCCTCTCCCTCCACACATCGATCCATGTACATATGCTTAAATTATGTTTCAAAAAGAAAATAAAATAAAATTTCAAAAACATATTCAACAGTGATCTTGTTTCAAAGATCTCATCAAGACAAAGTTGCCAGTCAAGACGGAATGGAAATCAGACATTCGCTTCAAAATATATGACCATTGTTGTGTTTGGGCTAAAAAAAATTAAAACACAGATTTATTGATGGAAGAGTGGGATGTGAAGTGCGGGTTGAAACTATGAGGTTGCTTCTGCAAATATGATGTGGTCCAACTTTTGACCAAAATCTGATCCGTTGCTTTTTTTCATCTAATTGTCCAAAAGCTATTGGTGCACCGGGTTCACAGACTGGGCTGGTGCAGCGGATATGTTCTTGCCTACATGTCCCAAGCTTAATCACATGCACTGTTTGTTCCATTGCTTTTTGGGAAAGCCTTGTAATGGGCGGACCGGCTCAATATTGCGCCGGACACAGGCTTCGCTCGAGCTCTACTAGTAGCTTCTACGCACGCACCGCTTTCCTTATTTTTTTGCCTTATCTCTTCGGTCTCTCACAGCCATTCGTTCCTCCTCTTACCTATTTTCTTCTTCTCATCTCTCAGCTAAACTATCCCGTGAGCTGTTCCGGCCACCGCCGCCGATTCATGGCCACGCACGCACCCTCCTCCTTCTGGCCTCATATGCCATGGCGTAGTTCATCCCAAGGCGCGTACCGCCTGGCATCGGCACGCCCAAAGACCAAGCACTGTTTCCAGGCGCCCCTGGTGAGTGGAGTTGATGTGAGGGACTCGCCGGGGTCGCGGGCGAGGGCTACCAGCAGCCACCGCGTACGCCGTGTCTCAGACGACCCCAGCCACTGCAGCGCGTGCTGGAACCACGCATCATTTTTGTTGGAACCAGCACCGCGGGGAGCTAAAATCGACCGCACCGCAGTTCCGGCGCTCGCGGGTTCCAGCTTAGCTCTTGCCGGATTCAGCTTGGCCCCCCTGCCGGTTCTAACTCCGGCATCGAGGGCCACTATGTGCTAGCGAGTTGTGCTGCGACGGGCAGCGAGCGGTGCTGGAACCGGTGTCTATCGGTGCTGGAACCGGTGCATATGAAAGCTGGAACTAGCATCTTTTTTTGCTACTACTATCTTGGTTTTGCTGACCAACCAATTTTGTTACCACTGCATTCAATTTTTGCTGAAACCAACAATCTTTTTGTTACCACTATCTTTTGTTTTTGCTGGAACCAGACCCCAATTTTGCTTCCATCGCCTTCGATTTTTGCTGGAACCAGCAATCTTTTTTGCAACCACTATCTTTTGTTTTAGCTGGAACCAGCCCCAATTTTGCTTTCACCGCCATCGATTTTTGCTGGAACCAGCAATCCATTCTTTGCTACCATCAGCTTGGTCTGGAAGCGACACCGTCGTCGGCATTGATGCTGCAACCGGCGGTGGGCAGCACCAGCGAGGGACGGTGTTGCGGTCTGCGCCGCGGAGCTACCATGGATGCAACACAGACGCAAGAGAAAAAGCTACTACGGTCAACGGGCCTTTTTGTTGCGAGCGACGGCGGCGAGCATCGGCGGTGAGCGTCTGCGGCGAGGCAAACGGGAAAGGTTCGGCGAGCACGAGTCGTCTGCGGCCGAGGACGAGGGGGCGCTGGTCTATTTCCCCTTTCTTTTTTCTCCTCTGCTTTTTTTTGCTGCAGCGTTTTCTGGAAGCTTGACGAAGGAATCGTACGGTTTAGAAAAGCTAGATCATGTGGCCCACGTGGGACCGGACGAAATTTTCGGCCGGCGCACCGGCGCCTATTAGTGGCCTTGCTTTTTCTTGCCGAACACACATCTAAACGCTCATCATTTTGTATGAGAAGAACGGCACACTAAAACTGCAGAAGTTGTAGAGGTATCTGGTGGTCTGGCTTGCAACGACAATCTCCAAAGCTCTTTAGCTCCAACCAACTTCACACTGCTCTGCCTTGATCAATATCACCTCAACCAAAGCCCCGTTAAAGATGCACAAGTAGTGCAGAAGCGAATCCGCTTGAGTCAGGATGATGAGAGATTGCAGCCCCTTAGCCTTGACACTCGTACGCTCTGCAGCTGTTTCAAGCCATGAATTGAGCTTGTCGTCTACAGGTCCAATGCTCCCAATTTTGGCACCATTGCAGTGGCTCGATAGGTTTAAGATTCATTAGCTTTCTCATTCTACTCTTTCACAGAGTAATGCTGAACATCAATTTGAAAGCGATGATAGAAGCAGGAGTTCCTTCAGGCTGTTAGATTTATACACATTTAGTCGTGTTCTCCTTTGTATTTTTCCCTTTGTATAAGGGGTTTTCTGCATATTATACCACATCTGTACGTGTATATATACTGGCCTATGGCCACCTAGAAATACAACAACAACAACAACAACAATAGCAGCAGCAAAGCATTTCTTCCCAAACAAGTTGGGGTAGGCTAGAGGTGAAACCCATAAATCTCGCAACCAACTCATGGTTCTGAAACATGGATAGCAAGCTTCCACGCACCCCTGTCATGGCTAGTTCTTTGTCGATACTCCAGTCCTTCAGATCCCTCTTTACGGACTCCTCCCATGTCAAGTTCGGTCTACCCCGACCTCTCTTGACATTATCGGCACGCGTTAGGCATAAGCCATGCACTGGCGCTTCTGGAGGCCAGCGCTGAATGTGCCCAAACCATCTCAGATGATATGGCCACCTGGAAATATAAGTTCATATTTCCTAACACAAGCATCCAAGAAAGAAGTAAAGATCGAAATTGACCTTTCCAAGAAGAATGCCAAGTAAACAGATTTCTAAGAGTACTCACCAGAAGATGTCCATTGTCCAATGCCAAAACAAATGATCCTCCAGCTCTTTAGATAATCATATTTGATTGACTATGGCAGCTGTTAGGAAACGTGAGGAAGAGAGAATGACCGAACAGTTTTCTGTATCGAGGAGGAGAGAGATATATACAAGGTTACATGGGCCTGGGCCACACTCTAGACTATGGGCCTGGGCCACAAACACAACATATATACTTAACACCCCCCCTTCAAACTTAAGGTGGGTCAGGAGCATCTGATACACCAAGTTTGAGAGTGTGAAACCTATGCTGATCTCTAGTTTGTGCCTTGGTGAAGAAATCTGCGGCTTGAAGCTCTGATGGGACATATTGTAGCTTGACAGTGGATTGTTGACAATGAGATCGAGTGAAAAAGGCATCCACACCAATGTGTTTGGTCAACTCATGCTTGACTGGATCATTAGCAATCTGAATAGCAGCAGTGCTGTCACAAAGAAGAGGTGTTGGTGTATGACATAAGACACCAAGATCATCCAATAGCCAGCGAAGCCATACAATCTCAGCTGTAGTAGTAGAGAGAGCCCTAAGCTCTGCCTCGGCACTGGAGCGAGACACAACAGTTTGCTTCTTTGATTTCCATGCAATGAGAGATGTACCAAGAAATATGCAATAGCCAGTGACCGAGCGACGATGACCGAGCGACGATCAATAGGATCACTCGCCCAAGTGGAATCAGAGTAAGCATGAAGCTGGAGCTAACTGGAATTAGCATAGAACAATTGGCGAGATGTAGTTCCCCTTAAATACCTAAGGACTCGGAATAGGTGACCATGATGAACTAAGGTGGGAGCACAGACAAATTAACTGAGAATATGGACTGCATGTGCAATGTCAGGTCTGGTCACTGTGAGGTACACTAGACTGCCGACAATGTGACGATAGCGAAAGGGATCCTCAAGAGGAGTGCCATCAGTAGGACGCAACTACAGATGAAGCTCCATAGGTGTAGCAGCAATGCGCGTGCCTGAGCGAAGAATCAAATCCTGAGTGTACTTTTGCTGGGAGATATAGTAACCATCATCGGTGTGCTTGACCTCAATCCCGAGAAAATAGCTGAGAGACCCCAAATCTGACATCTTGAATTGTTCACTCAATTTTTTCTTAACAAAATCAATATACCCAACATCATCTCCAGTGATCAGCATGTCATCTACATAAAGTAGAAGCAATGTACGGCCATGCTCAGATGTATGAATGAAGAGTGCAGGGTCATGTTCACTAGGAGAAAAACCGGGAGCTTGAATCACAGAACCGAACCGCTCAAACCAGGCACGAGAGGCTTGCTTAAGCCCATAAAGAGCCTTTCGAAGACGACAAACATGACCTGATGGAACCTTGATACCTGGAGGTGGTTGCATATAAACTTCCTCATGTAAATCACCATGAAGGAAGGCATTCTTCACATCCATGTGGGAGATTTTCCATGACCGAGTAGCAGCCACAACAATTAGAGTTCGAACTGAAGTCATGTGAGCAAAAGGAGCAAACGTCTCATCATAATCTTTCCCATGAGACTGCTGAAAACCTCTTGCAACAAGGCGAGCCTTGTAGCGTTCCACAGAACCATTTGACTTGGTTTTAACCTCATACACCCATTTGCAAGTGATAGGGACTGAACGAGGAGGTAATGGTACCAAATCCCATGTACCAGTACGCTCTAAGGCTGCAAGCTCCTCAGACATAGCTAGTTGCCACTCAGGTGACACAACTGCATCCTGATAGGTACTAGGCTCAGAAACAGCCCCTGCATATAAGTCCTTTTTGTATCGCGTTGCTAGAGAAGAGCCGTCAGTGCAAGGGTCAGTAGTACTGGCTGGAGGAGTAGAAGACAAAGGCATAGATGACTGCGTGTCACATTGTACTTTAGAAAGACGAGTATAATGGAAAGTACTGGCTGGAGGAGTAGAATAACGACGAGTGTAATGGAAAGGAAGACTATCTAGAGGTGGAGCTAGTGGAAGAGAGAAAGGAGCTGGTGAGGAAGGAGATGAAACATGTGGTGGAGATGGTTCTGATGTTAGGACAGAGTAAGGTTGTTCAGCTATGGACTCATCTAAAAAGATAGGTGGAAGTGAAAGAAACGAGGTAGACTCTAAAGAAGTTGAGGATGATGGTTTAGTGGAAGGGGAATAGAATAAGGGTTGATCCTCAACAAAAGTGACATCGCGAGAAAAGCGAATGCGGCGAGCAGAAGAATCATAGCAACGGTAGCCCTTATGTTCAAGACTATATCCAAGGAAGACACACTGAGCAGACTGAGCAGTCAACTTGGTACACTCATGAGGTGCTAAAAGAACATAACAAGTACAACCAAAGACACAGAGGTGGTCATACGTGGGAGGAGAACCAAACAAAACCTCACCAGGACACTTGCCCTCAAGGCGAGTAGAAGGTTGGAGATTGATAAGATAAACAGCAGTTGAGATAGCTTCACCCCAAAAATGAGTGGTGACAAAGGAAGAAATCAAAAGGGTACGAGCTGTCTCAACAATATGGCGATGCTTACGCTCAGCAACACCATTCTGAGCATGGGCACTAGGGCACGAAAGCTGAGGGAGAGTACCCTCAGATGAGAGAAACTCACGAAAAGCAGTAGATAGATACTCCCCCCCGGAGTCAGAACGAAAAACACGAACAACACTAGAAAACTGAGTATGGACCATACGTACAAAAGCCTTATATATAGAAAACAACTCAGAACGATGCTTCATAAAATAGACCCAAGTATGTTGAGAGTGATCATCAACAAATATGACATAATGTTTGTGGCCACCTTTCGAAACAAAGGGGGAAGGACCCCATACATCAGAGTGCACTAAATCAAAAGGATGACTAGAATGAGTAGTGCTGGAAGAGTATGGTAGTTGTATTTGTTTCCCTAGCTTACAACCCTTACAGTGAAAACCAGCATCTATGGAAACATGACCCAAAACACCTTGTCGAACAAGGGTAGATAAACGAGAACCACACAAGTGACCTAAGCGATGGTGCCACTGGGCAAAAGAAAATGAGGAAGTGGACCTTGATGTTGATGCAGCCATCCGGAACGCGGATGTGGTGGAAGCTGAAGGAAGGTGTAAGGTGTCAAGGATGTAGAGGGATGTGGATCCTCTACGGCGATGGCCAGTTCCAATGACCCTCTTGCTCTGACGGTCCTGCACATAACAAAATGAGTCATCAAAACCAACAAAGTAGTTCATATCAGCAAGCTGGCCAACAGACATAAGATTCATGGACAACTCTGGAGCAAAGGAGATGGCAGAAACAGAAAACTTGGATGTGCAAAGAGAACCTTGATGAGTAATAGAACAAGATGTACCATCAGCAGTCTGAACAGAGGCACCATCCTGCACTGGCTGGCAAGACACAAGCTGAGAGCGATCAGAGGTCACATGGAAAGAAGCTCCAGAGTCCATAACCCAAGGCTGGGTTGCAGCAACAACGGGCTGAGAGAGAACAGATGCAGAAGCACCCCTTGCTTGTTGCTGATAAGGAGCTTGGGGTGCACGACGCTGCTGATTGAGGGCCCGTCTAGCCTGAAACTCAGCTAACAGCTCTGGATGAAGCTTGAAACAACCATCTCTGTGGTGTCCTGCCTTCTTGCAGAACGAGCAGACGATAGCTGAAGGTGTGGCTTTGGAGGCACTTGGCCATTGAGGAAAAGCCAGAACACTAGTGTGTAGAGTCTGCGCAGAAGTAGCCCCAAGAGGACGGAGACGAGTCTCCTCAGCGATCAAGCTAGCAAGTGCCTCTGTCAAGGTGGGAGGAGTCGTATGACCAAGCAATTGAGTGCGAATGTTCTCAAAGTCTGGCTTGAGACCCATCACAAACTGAAACATGAGAGTCTGATGGTCATACTTTTCCTTCGCTGCACATGACTCACAACCAGAATTACCCTTTGGAACCTAGCTGCCCAGTGATGCGAGTGAAAGCTCCATAGTACTCTTCTATGGACATGTCTTCTGGCTGCCGAGTGTTGTGTAAATTCTGCAACAAGGAGAAATGAAGTGCACTGCTGGGCTGAAGGTAGCGCTGCTCAAAGTACTTCCATATCTCTTTAGCTGAAGTGTGATGCTCAAGACTCATTCGAAGTGAGGGTTCAACATCCAGAATTGAAACTCCCATCGCACGATCATCGATCTTTTGCCAAGACTTCCTTGCTGCATCATCATTTGGGCTAGGTGGATCATCTGTCAGATGAGAAACAAAACCAGCTGTCCTCAAGACAGTCCGGGCAAAAAATGCCCATTCCCTGTAGTTTGAACCATCAAGCTTGATATCTATGATCAAAGATCCAAATCCGAAATCATTTCTTGCCATAGTGGTGAGCGGCCAGCGGCTGGAAACACCCAATCTGATAGCAGCTGCAGACAGCAACAAGAGAAGAGCAGCAGACAGCCACAAACAGGAGTTGGATCTCACTGGATAGAAGGAGGAATGCCTGGAGCTTGCTGTAGAGCAGGGAAGGCACCAAGAGCTTGCTGGAGATGGCTGCTGGAGAGCAGGGGAAGTATTCTCACAGAGTAGCTGTGAGGACACACAACACACAGAGGAGTTGCTGGAGAGCAGCTCCTACAGGTTGATGACGAAGATGGGATGGGGCAGCGATGTGGATGTCTCCTCACCAGACATATCCGCCTGAATCACCTCACCGGCGGCGATTTCATGGGTGGCGGCTGGAAGAGGGACTAGGGTTTGGTCCTGGTCTGATACCATGTTAGGAAACGCGAGGAAGAGAGAATGACCGAACAGTTTTTTGTATTGAGGAGGAGAGAGATATATACAAGGTTACATGGGCTTGGGCCACACTCTAGACTATACAAGGTTACATGGGCCTGGGCCACACTCTAGACTATGGGCCTGGGCCACAAACACAACATATATACTAGATTAAGGTACCCCATGATTCCCTTGGACACCAAGCTCGCTTGTGATGTCGTGTACCCATAGGCCTTGAGGCAGATCCTCGCTCTGTCACCCCCCAAACTGTGTGTGCGCGCGCGTGCGTCTGCCAACTGCCCATAGAACCATAGTTGTGAGTGTTAAGGAGTAATAGTATAGGTCCAGGTCTCTCTACGTAGTCGTATTAGTCTATATTTCATTTCTTTTTCCTCAAGTCTTTTGTTCTATATATTTGCCCCATGGGCTTTGCATTACAATCTGGTATCAGAGGCTAGGTTTTTCTCTCTCGCACGTGCAACACATGCTCTTCTTCCCGCAGATCAATTTTTTTGTTAGTATTAGTATCGGTATGTCTCTTTATGTAGTCATATTAGTCTTGATTTCCTTCCGTACCCCAAGTCCATTGTATTATATTTCCCCCCTTGGGCTATGCAATACATCTAAGTTGCTCCTCTAACATGGCATCAAAGCCCAGGTTTAGTTTTTTTAGGCACGCCACTACTCGTGCTCTCGGCCGATTCGAGTTCGTGACCAGCGAGTTCCATGGTTGATTGCTCATTAATTCATCTGTCTAGCTAGAATCTCATTTGCTCCTCGTTGCCGAAGATCACCGTTGGTGATGCATATAGCATCAACATGACAATCCGGCTTCAATTCAACCTGAACTACTCAAAGTTACAATTCCTCCACTACACAGATTGGGCTTTTGGGGAGAAAGAAACTCTTTACACATCCATTATGCTTTTCAACAAGAGGTCCCACATACCGAAAAAGGCTTTCGCCTCGCTTTTTATATATAAAGCAACGATCATCCACAACCCGGTACAAACACACGCAACCACAACGCACGCACACACCCAAGGCAGGATACATAGGTGGGTGCTGAGCGCAACAACACCATCCCTAGCACTACAAGAGCAACCGGGGTCCTCAACCGTCAACACGCCATCGCGAAGAGACGAAGCAGCATATGACGAACCGTGGGCTCCAAGGCGGCGCCTTTAGGAAGATTACGACGTCGGAGCGCTGCCATCGCCGACTCGAGAATCAGAGTTTCCCCTGGAGCAACACGACGGGCAATGAGAGCCACGACGATGCCTTCAGAAAGGGAACGAGCTTCGCCGCCGCCGGTACATCCAAAGATTGAATAGGTTTTCACCTCGGCCAACACTCACTGCCACGGAACGCCACACCCCGGCGACCACACCGCCCACATGGCCATGGCCACCGGGCAGCACCGAGCCACGGGCTCTGCCCATGAGCACCGCACTACTACCACCAGGGCGGCCGCCCCGGCATCCAAGACCTTGACACCACCTCACCCGAGAGCCGCAACTACCCCAACCAAAGAGACGAGTGGAAAGGACCCGCCTTTTGCACCCCTGGTCGGCCCCCAGCGACGGGACCCACTAGGCCGGCCAAAATTGGCCTCCATCGACCCGTCCTGCAGCATCGGGCGCGAGAAGAGCTCGGTCCTGCTGCCGGGAGCAAGACGAGCTCGGTCCTGCTGCCTGGCGCGAGACGAGTTCAGTCTCACAGCATCGGGCGCGAGACGAGCGATGGACCGCAGCTGGGAAAGGTCCAGTCCTTCGACGACGGTAGCGGCCGGACGACGAGGAGAGGGATCAAAGGCCGACACAGGCCGCTCACCGACGGGCCGACGTCGGAGATGTCTAGCCGTCGTCGCGAAACGACCTAGATCACCGCCATGAGCCACCACCACCGCGCCGCCGCCACCACCACCTACCACTGCAGGGCGGCCGTCCGCGGCCCAAGCCGCCCACGGCCCGCGCCGTCACAGGGCCGAGCAAGCAAGCAAGCAAGCCGTCACCCTCCCGCCTTGACCCGCACCATCCACCGCCGCTGCCATGCCTCCAGCTCCGCCAGTTGCCGGCCATGGCAGAGCCAGGTGCCCGCGACCCAAGCAGCACACTGCCCCCGCCGCGCGACGGGCCACCGGAGCCAAATCCGCCAGATCTGGACGGGGCCGTCATGCGCGTCACCGCCAGAGAAGCCACACCGCAGCAATCGTGCGCCGTCAGGGCCCCAAGTCGCTGCTGCACCGCTGCCACCGAGCACGCCCGCCGCCGCGCCGTCGGGCCTGGCACAACCTAGTGCCTTCTTGCGTCGCGCCGTCCCGAGTCGGACACCAACTACGAGGAGAGGGAATAGATCCCTGCCGCCACCAACGCCGGCCGGGCTTTGCCTGGCGGCGCCTTGTGGTGGCGGCTGGGGAAGACGCTGATGGGGGAACGAGTGGTCGCGCGCTAGGGGTTTCCCTCGAGGACTCGCGGGAGCGGCTCGGGGGGACGGGGGGGGGGGGGGAGAAGGAACTCGCGGGAGCGGCTCGGTGGGCGGAGAGGCCGACGGGGGGAACAAGAGGTCCAACATTAAACAGTAAGTATTTTTCAAAACCTTCCTTTGGAAGGCCAGGAGACCATCTTACCTTGAACATTACAAGGCAATGTTCTGTTTAGGACAGACAATAAATTTCAACTTCACTGACCCAAAATATAGCTAACTTTAAACAATGCGTTTTCCGTGCAATCTAATAGATCTTTTCATGTCTTCATCTGTAAACTTAATGTTTCCATCTGCAGGATAGACTTGGAGCTATTGAAGAGCATTCGGATCTCGGTCAAGGTTTCCATGTCGCAGAGAAGGATATGGGTATTAGGGGAATTGGAAGCATGTTTGGTGAGCAACAATCTGGAGATGTTGCAAATGTTGGCATCGATCTGTTCTTTGATATGCTTTTTGATAGCTTGTCCAAGGTATTGTCATTTTAGTCAACCGCAAGTTCTGAGAGGTGTGCCTCCCATTTTAGTTAATCATAGATGATACCCCTGCGTTGCTGCAGGAATTAGTTGCAATATACTTCAATGATATTTGGTTGTGGAAAGCATGAATTTTAGAACTAAAGCTAAAAACATATATGATTTATTGTACTTGATTATTGTATAGTTATAAAATATTTATTGAATATAAGTACCATACTAGCACAATATAACATTAAATTCCATGTGTAGAAGAGAGGTTTGGCAATGCAACTCAAAATAGTATTCATCGGGTGCATATGCACGTATATACAATATACATGCAAAACCATATGGTGTACAATGTGGGCCTCAACCTCTACTATACAAAGACTAGAAAGTGGGTCAGGATATACAATATACATGCAAAACCATATGTTCAACACCCCCACCACCCCTCCCTCCCTGCAGTCGAAGCGTCGCTGGAGACGCAGAGACTGGACCTGAACTCCTCAAAGACGGGAGTAGGCAATCCCTTAGTCATCACATTAGCGAACTGTTGCGCCGTCGGAACATGGAGAACCCGAAAGCAGCCAAGGGCCACCTGCTCGCAAACGAAGTGAATATCGAGCTCAATATGCTTCGTGCGGCGATGATGGACCGAGTTGGCGAAGAGGTAGACGGCGGAGACGTTGTCGCAGTACACAAGCGTGGCCTTGTGAACATCACAAAGCAACTCCTGGAGCAGCTGACGAAGCCAGGAGCATTCGGCAACGGCGTTAGCCACTGCCCGATACTCTGCCTCGACACTTGAGCGGGAGACCATGGGCTGCCGCTTGGACGACCAAGAGATCAGCGAGGGCCCAAGGTAGACACAATAGCCTGAGGTGGAGCGATGGCTGTCGGGGCAGCCTGCCCAATCCGCATCAGAGTAGGCGACGAGGTCGGTGGAGGCGGAGGCCGTTAGTCTGAGTCCCAAGGATGTAGTGCCGCGTATATAACGGAGGATACGCTTCACCAAGGCCCAATGAGAGTCCCGCGGGAGTGCATGTGGAGGCACACCTGCTGAACAGTGTACTGCAGGTCCGGACGCATCAGTGTCAGGTACTGCAGGGCACCGACAATAGAGCGATAGAACGCTGCATCTGACGCAGGAGAGCCCTCCAGGGCTGAGACCTTGGCCTTTGTGTTGACGGGTGTGGCGGCAGTTAAGCATGCCAGCACGCTCGAGAAGCTTGTGAGCATACTTCTACTGATGCAGAAAGAACCCATCGGACCTTCGGACCACCTCGATGCCGAGGAAGTAGTGCAGGGGCCCTCCTTGAGGGCAAACTCATCATGAAGATGAGTTGTAAGCCGCTAAAGAAGCTCAAGAGCGAACGCTGTCAGGATGATGTCGTCGATGTAGAGCAGTAAATATGCAGTGGCGGCTCCCTGATAATATACGAAGAAGGAAGCATCGGAGTGAGTGGACCGGAATCCAAGCGACTGCAGGAAGGCAGCGATACGCTGATACACGCCCGTGGCGCCTGCTTCAACCCGTAAAGAGAACGAGAGAGCAAGCACACGTGGTCGGGATGCTCGACGTCGACGAAACCAGTGGGCTGCTGACAGAACACCTGCTCAGCAAGGTGGCCATGCAGAAAGGCGTTGGAAACATGATGCACGGGCCAGGCACGAGAGAAGGCCAGCTGGAGCACTGTGCGGATCGTGCCCGGTTTGACAATCAGGGCAAAAGTGTCGGTGAAGTCCACGCCCGCACGTTGTCGAAATCCACGGACCACCCAACGAGCTTTGTAGCACTCAAGGGAACCGTTCGGACAGGTCTTGTGCCGGAACACCCACTTGCCAATGATGATGTTGGCATTAGGGGGCTGCGGAACAAGATGCCACGTGTGGTTGTGCTGCAATGTGTCGAACTCCTCCTGCATCGCCGCAAGCCAATGAGGATCCCAAAGGGCTGCGCGAGCGGAGGAGGGGACTGGTGAGGGCGTTGATGTCGAGGCAGCACAGGCATACTCGTCCAAAGTGTAGCGCGTGTTGGGCCGATGCACGCCGGCCCGAGCCCGAGTCGTCATGTTGAGAGGCGGAGAAGCGGCCGGGGCATCGGCGGCCGGGGCGGGCGCGACGACGGGCGATGGTGTAGTCGAGCCCGTCGCGGAGGCATTGGCAGGCGAGCCGGTGGCAGGAGAGGCAGCGCCGACAGGGGGGTGGCCATGCCAGGGTCGGCGGCCGTGGCCTGAGGGGTGCCCACCGAGGCACCTGAGAGGGAGGCCCGATCCAACTCGACCTTGGGAGAGGGAGTCGTGGACCAAGGGGCCCGGTCCGACTCGACCTCAGGAGAGGGAGTCGTGAACCCAGGTGGAGGCGAAAGCCGCCTGGCCGGTGGGGCGACCGGGAGCTGCAGCCTGGGCTCGCACCAGGCGGGAGGTGCGAGGGGGGGGGGGGCGGCGCCGTAGGCGATGTAGACGGGGGTACCTGGTGAAAGGGAAACACCGACTCATCAAAGTACACATGCTGTGAGGTGTGCACATGGTGGGAGACAGGGTCATAACACCGATAACCTTTGGTGTTGGAGGGATAGCCAAGGAAGATACACGGGAGTGATCGTGGTGCAAGTTTGTGTGGGGTGGTGGACGCGGTGCTAGGATAGTAGAGACAACCGAAGATGCGGAGCCCGTCATAGGACGGGGGCGCACCAAAGAGAAGGTGATGAGGGCCGTAGTTCCAACGAGGACGACACGGACGGATGTTAAGGAGGGTAGCGGTGGCGAGAGGGTCAGGCCAAAATCTGGGAGGTACGTTGGAGTGAAAGAGCAACGTACGAACGAAGTCATTAAGAGTGCGGAGTATGCGCTCAGCGCGACCGTTCTGTTGTGACGTGTAAGGGCAGGTTAGGCGGAAGATGGCGCTGTGGGAGGCGAGAAGACCTCGAACAACAACATATCAAACTCTTTCCCTTTATCTGTTTGGATTGCAAAAATAGGGCGACCGAACTGTGTGGTGATGTAGGAGTAAAAAGCTGTGGGAGCATCTCCAGCCGTTGGCCCCCCCAGGAGGCATAAAAATTGCCGCCTGGGGGCGAGCCAGCGGTAGAATCGGCGCTGGGGGCGGTTGGGCATCCAGTCGGTGCCCCCCAGGTCACTCCCAGGCACCGATATCGGCCCATTCGCGGTCGCTTTTCGGCCCAGATAAATAGAAAAATGGTCCGATATCGATGAGAAACGGCCCATATTTGGCGTGGTTTGGCATGGTTCGGCGTTGAATTGTCAACATAAATAATTTTTTTATCACATAGTTCATCACAGAAAATCAAATAATTCAGCAAAATAGTGCAACGACAAATAGTTCAATACAAATTATATAGTTCAACAAATAAAAACTCCATATTTCATCACACGTCGAGCTAGGCGTTGCCCTTTGTCCTCCATAGGTGCTCCACTAGATCCTGCTGCAATTGATGATACACTTGTGGGTCTCGGATCTCCTGACGCATACTAAGGTAGGCAGTCCAGGTTGCCGGTAGCTGGTGATCAACTTCGGCTAGAGGACCCTGCCTGTAGTATGGTTTAGTGTCAAACACTGGCTCTTCCTGCTCGCTCTCGATGATCATGTTGTGCAAGATGACACAACAAATCATGATCTCCCACATTTGATCTTTCGACTAGGTCTGAGCAGGGTACCGGACAACAGCAAATCGAGATTGGAGCACACCAAATGCCCGCTCCACATCCTTCCTGCAAGCCTCCTGCACCTTGGCAAAGTGGGACTTCTTGCCTCCTGACAAAGCGTTTGAGATAGTCTTCACAAATGTAGACCATCTCGGATACATGCCATCAGCTAGGTAGTACCCCTTGTTGTAGTGCCGCCCATTGACCTCGAAGTTCACCGGAGGAGAATGACCTTCAACAAGCTTGGCAAAGACAGGGGAGCACTTCAGCACGTTGATGTGATTGTGAGTTCCTGGCATACCAAAGGAGTGCCAAATCTAGAGGTCCTGTGTGGCCACCGCCTCAAGTACCACACTACAACCACCTTTGGCGTCTTTGTACATCCCTTGCCAAGCAAATGAGTAGTTCTTCCATTTCCAATGCATGCAGTCGATGCTTCCAAGCATCCCAGGAAATCCTCTTGCTGCATTCTGTTCTAGGATCCAAGCAGTGTCTTCCGCATTGGGTGTTCGCAAGTATTGCGGTCCAAACACTGCCACCACTGCCCGACAGAACTTGTAGAAACACTCAATGGTGGTGTACTCGGCCATGTGCCCATAGTCGTCGAGTGAATCACCGGGAGCTCTGTATGCAAGCATCCTCATCGTTGTCGTGCACTTCTGGATTGAGGTGAAACCAAGTTTGCCGGTGCAATCCTTCTTGCACTTGAAGTAGCTGTCGAACTCTCGGATGGAATTCACAATCTTGAGGAAAAGCTTTCGACTCATCAGATAACGGCGGCGAAATGTTTTGTCGCCGTGCAGTGGAGCGCCGGCGAAGTAGTCGGAGTAGAGCATGCAGTAGCCTTCGAGACGATGCCGGTTCTTTACTTTCATCCGCCCCGGCGCCGAGCCACCTTGCCGCGGCTTTTCATTGCTTGCCAGCAAGCCGGCGAGGGCGGCGAGGACCATGAGATGTTCCTCTTCCTGGATGTCGGCCTCGGCTTCCTCCTCCAGCAGCGCAGCGAGCGCTTCCTTGTCGTCCGAGTCCTTTGCCGAGGCAGGCAAATCGCCGAACACCTTGCGGGCGTGGTGGGCGCCGCTACACTGCCCCTCTGCAGTCGGAAATGCCGGAAAAATCGCCCAGCCGGTGGTGGAGAGGCTGCGTCGGCGAAACCTCTGCTCTTTTTCCGGCGGGGGTGGGCTATCTAGCGGTGGCGGGCGATGGGCGGCGCCGGGATCAGCCGGTTGGCGGCCGAGCGCGCGGGGGCTGGGAGGCGAATCTGGAAGATAGACTTGACTTTTCGCCTGACGGTGTGGGCCAGACGTGTTTTTCTCTTGCGCCGGAGCCCCGAGTGCCCCCAGTGCGCCGGGTTCGGTCTGCGATCGTCGGGCCCAAAAACGGGCCGAGCCGGCGAATTTCGGCGTCCTGGGGGCGCGACTGGGGCGTTTTTTCTGCGCCGGCGCGGAAAAAGTCGCCTGGGGGGGCCTGTTGGGGGCGCGGCTGTAGATGTTCTGAGTGTGGCAAAGACATCAGATTTGCGACGAAGGGGAAAAGTCCACACATAATGAGAGTAATCATCTAAAATCACCCAATAGTATAGGTAGCCGGTATTGCTTGCAACTGGAGATGTCCAAACATCACTATGAAGTAACTGAAATGGAAAAGTGGAAATAGTTGTGGACGCACTAAAAGGAAGATGAACGTGCTTGCCTAGACGACAAGCCTCACAAGTATGATCATCAATCTTATTACATGAGAAAGAAAAACTCCTAAGAATTTGACGTAAAACGGTGGGGTTGGGATGACCCAAACGAGCGTGCCATAGGTTGACGCCGGCGGCAAGAGCAACTGGAGTGGTGGAGGTGGCACCGGGGTGCACGGGGTAGAGCTCATCAGGGCTGTCACATCGGTGAAGTACCATCCGGGTACGGGCGTCCTTCATAGAAAAACCAACATCGTCAAATTCAACGATAACGGGATTCTCACGTGCAAGACGACGAACAGAAACAAGGTTCGTAACTAAGTCAGGTGAAACAAGAACATTAGACATAGTGATTGGTGTGGATGTAGAAGGAAAATTAGTGCGACCGACATGGGTGATGGGTAGAGATGAACCATTACCAACGGTGATACGAGTGGGAGTGTTAACGGAAGTGGAGGAGGTGAGGTTACCGGGATGAGATGTCATGTGAGCGGTGGCGCCCGAGTCCATGTACCAATCGCCTTCCCCGCCATAGTTGCTCGGAGGTGGTGCCGAGTGCAGTGCGGCCAATAGGGCGGGGTCCCATGGCGGGGGGACCTGCGGTGTGGGGAAGGCCCCGTAGGGCTGCACCTGAGTGGGCTGTCCGTAGCCACCGAAGAGCGACGGGGCGGGCGGGGCAGAGTAGCCGGCGGGCTGCTGCGGGGCACCGAAGAATGCCTGGTGGCCCGCGGGTCGGGGGCCGAGAAGTCCCGACACGGGGGCCCGCGGGACGGGCATGTGGTACGCGTGTACCACCCCCGTCCAGGGGTTCTGCCCAATGGCCTAGGGCGGCGACGGCTGCGGGAAGCTAGACGACCCCCGGAGCCCTGCGGCTGCTGCTGCTGGCATCGGCCGTCCCTGCCTTGTTGCGGTTGGGGCGTGGGGGACGCGGGGGGCAGCGGGAAGTAGCCCGGCGGCACAGGGGGCCGCGGCTGGGGTGGTGGTGGCGCCGGCTGAGCGGAGCCGCCACGGGTGGTGCCCACGGCGAGGGCGGTGTGCTGCACCCGCTGCTTGACCTTCTTCATCCGCCGTTCCTCTAGCTTCAAGTACGCGACGACGGTCTGTAAGGTAGGCTCAGGCAACAAGGTGAGGTTAGAAGCGGCGTTGCCGAAGTCCTCATTGAGACCGGTGGTGAGAGTGCTAAGCATGAGCTTGTCGAAAACTTTCGCGCCAATGTCACGAAGTTCATTGGCGAGCATGTTGAGCCGCATGCAGTAGTCATCGATGGTGGAGTCATCCTGATGGCACCCGAAGAACTCTTGCTGCAAGAAAATGAGGTGCTGAAGTTTGTTGTCGGTGAAGAGCGTGTTGATCTTGTTCCACACGGCGCAAGCATCGTCATCCTCCGCGACGACCGTGTGGAAGATGTCCTTCGAGACGGTTTGGTAGAACCATCGGATGAGAGAGGCCTCGATGGCGGACCACTCCGGGTCGCCCTTCATGTACTCGCGGTCGATGGAGCCATCGATGTGCTCGGTGAGATAATACTTGCGGAAGACAAGGCTGAAGTAGGTCTTCCACGCGTAGTATGAGGAGCTGGAGGAGTTGAGGCAGACGGGAACGCCGGCCTCGATGTTGAGCTCACGGATGGCGGCGGCGGAGGATGCAGGACCGGCGAAGGGGTTGGAGCTGTTGGTGGTGGTGGATCCCGGGGAGTCCATGACGGGGCGGCGGCGTAGGATTGGGTGGCGGCGGCTGCGGGTGGAGAGGAGGTGCGGGTGGAGAGGGGCGCTGCAGGGGAGGTGCAGCGCGGCTAGGGTTAGGCGGCGCGGCTAGGAGGGAGGCGGAAGCGGGAGGTGGGTGGGGTCGCGACACGAGGCAGCGGCGGCGTCGGTTGGGAGGGACGCGGCGGCGGCGGCTTAGGGTTAGGGGAGGATCGAGAGGTATGATACCATGTAGAAGAGAGGTTTGGCAATGCAACTCACGATAGTATTGATTGGGTGCATATGCACGTATATATGGTGTATAATGTGGGCCTCAACCTCTACTCGAAAGACTAGGAGGTGGGCCAGGATATACAATATACATGCAAAACCATATGTTCAACACCATGCATGGTTGCATGTTGAGGTGGATCTTTTCCATGCATGGTTGGATTTTGAGGTGCGCCTTTTCCCATACATGGTTGCATGTTGAGGTGGCATGCTTGCATGTTGAGATAAATAAGTTAGTGGGGATCATCTGTTTAGTTATATATGATATATGATATATTGCTTTCCACTATCACAAAAGCTACCTACTTGTTCTGTTATGGAAAAAGTCCAGTTTAGTCCCTCAAACTATTCATAAGGAGCGTTTTACCATTTAGTCCATTTAGTGTCTCACCTAACCACCTCAACTTTTAAAACTGTATCACTTCACCTTTTACAATGATTTCTAAGGTGCCCTTGTAGCAGCCACTGAACCTGGTTTTGCATGTGTCAGCTGCATCATCCTTTCGTCCTCTCCAACTCCCATATCTCCCTCGCAAAATCTGTTATATGTCGCCGCTTATTTTTTTGTCGAGCATGTGATCTCATGCTCACGTTGATCCAAGCATCTGATACTACATCAACATGCTCTTTGCTGATGGGCCATAGAATTTAGTGTGCATTCTCCAACTAGAAAGGTGAATCCAAGCATGCATCTATCCCTTGTTCTCGGACCCCCTCACTGGTTAGGACAGCGAGGCTGCCTGTGGTGGCCCCAAAGGCACTTTGTGTTCGTGGGCGCTACTACCTTCAGAAAACCATTATAGTCGGTAGAGTGAACTGGTGTTGGAAGTGGGGTTAAGTGAGATGGAAAATAGTTAGGTGTCAAGTACCCCTCGTTGATAGTTCCATGGAGTAAAGTGGGACTTTCTCCTTCTATGATCATCGTTGTTCCATGCTGCCTAGTGGATTTGGCAATCAGTTTATTTTTATATCCTCTTAGATAACCAACACAAAAACTGAACCATTTCTTTGCACTATTCACCGTCCAAG
Source organism: Triticum aestivum (assembly GCF_018294505.1). Classification (NCBI taxonomy): domain Eukaryota; kingdom Viridiplantae; phylum Streptophyta; class Magnoliopsida; order Poales; family Poaceae; genus Triticum; species Triticum aestivum. The sequence goes on along the minus strand of NC_057803.1, from coordinate 386,189,752 downwards.
TCTTGGCACATTTTATAAGCCATATCCGGTTATGTAAAGGCTGTTCATAATACAAGCTATTATTCTACTACCCATATATGTATTTATGTATTTACATCGGTGGTGCTAAACCGCTAGTTCATGTTGGAATTGATCTTGTTATTGGTGTTAGGCGTATAGGATTAGATCATGTTTAATTTGTTGTATGGTGTCATAGCCATGTAGAGTTGCATCAGTGTTACTAAGTTATGGTTAGTTGCATGCTCGGCAACATGGTGTAGCAGCTGAATCAGCAGCACAGAGATAGAGTGAGTGCATGCGAGTGGATTGGAAAGCCAGGAGATGAGTGGGCGTGACTTTGCTTTAGTCAGACTTAGTCATGTACGTATGTATTAGGTGACCAAGAGACTAGTGCATGTGGAGAGATGTGGCCTACGTGCACATGTATTAGTGTGGTCAGGCTGTGTTGGTGTGAGGCTGCATGCATACAGTTTGTTTGGCCGAGTCGTGTTGCCATTGAGGAGAAGCCGTGCAAGCGCCGGACGTGTGTGTGTGTAGCTAGCCTGAGAGAGAAGTGGATCAAGCAGTTGTGGGCTTGACCATGTGTGTGCGTGCACGTGAGTTATATAAAGCCATGTAACCAGGTTGGTTAGTATGTGAAGAGAGGAAAACACTCTGGCTAAAAGGCATCAGCCGAGCACCAGAAAAATTCCTGCGTGTGTGTTCTTCTTTTGTTCACCACCCTTGTGTTAATCTCCTGGGCTATAAGACAACAGTTCACCTGGTGCTGTGTTACGATGCTTATTGGGGTAGTCGTCACATGGTTATATATTTCCTTGCGGTTTCATATACATCACATAATGTTTATTAGTGTCTCATTCATTGGGTCTATATCATGGTGAGCTTTATGTCTTGTAGTTATTCATCGGAGGAAAACCAATGCATTTCCATCTTTGCCATCATTGTGCGTGCAATGTATTTGTATTTCAGTATTTTTAGTTTAAAGATATTTAACTCATTCTGTGAGCCAAATTTCCTTCTATTTTTTTTGTCATGGTGTTTCATGATGTGATTATTTTGAATCTTGACAATTTTTTTTCTGCTTTTAGGTCGATCAATTTCGTCTTAAACCCATTCCTTATAAAGATGTTCAGGTAAACCTAAAAAATCTCATTTGTTGTGTTAAATAGCTTCATGTAATCATGACTAATTTCATTCAAATGATTTTACCTTCTTGCATTCATGAATGTTACTCCCTCTGTAAAGAAATATAAGAGCGTTTAGATGACTACTTTAGTGATCTACACACTCTTATATTTCTTTACGGAGGGAGTACATCTGATTTGTTATATTCTTTCCACAGCTGGACATTAACATTTCTCCGCATCTCTCTTCTGAATACATAAGTTATCTTGAAAATCCTGTTGAATTGCTCAATGAAGCAGCGCAAGCTGCAGAACAAGATATATGGAACTTAATGCAATTCACAGAAGATCTCCGTCGACAGTATGGGAAGGAGCCCCGTGATATGGAGGTCTGCTGTTGCTAAAATTTCATGTGGATATTAAGTGTTGATGATGTTAACTTTTTGTCTTGATGCCCTTCTTTTTTGTGTAGTTGCTATTAAAAAAGCTCTATGTAAGGCGGATGGCAGCAGATCTTGGTATCAGCCGGATATATCCATCTGGCAAAATGATCATCATGAAAACAAACATGAGCAGGAAAGTTTTTAGGCTCATGGAAGAAACCATGGCTTCTGAGACGCATCGCAATTCTTTGTCATTCACTGGAAAGGAAATTAAGGTAAATATCAACAGTCTCCACATAGATCCGCTGTGAAAAGTAACGGTGTGCTAGGGACAATGGTATGTACTCCCTCCGTTCCTAAATATAAGTCCTTTTAGACATTTCAAATAGACTACAACATACGGATGTATGTAGACATATTCTAGAGTGTAGATTCACTCATTTTGCTCCGTATGTAGTCACTTGTTGGAATCTCTAAGAAGACTTATATTTGGGAACGGAGGGAGTAATACGGAGTAGTATGTGAGAAACCCCACTTGTAGGAATCACTGTGAAAAATGTTGGTCTGCTAGGTTCATACATAATGAATTAGTCTACAATGCTTTTACATAACGGATTAAAATCCACAATGCTTAATAGTTTCATGTCCAGGAATCCATTGAATAATGCTCCCTCTGTTCCGAAATATAAGGTATTATTTTTTTCAAAAAGTCAAACTCTTCTATGCTTGACCAAGTTGCTGATATTTTTTCCATAGAAAATTTGGTCAAACATAGAAAAGTTTGATTTCTTGAAAACAGTAATACACCTTATAGTTTGGAACGGAAGGAGTACTAAATAAGTGAAAATAATTGGTTGCTGACACGCGATAGCACATTGACTCCATATACCCATAAGTTCTTCTATATTGCCAGTGTTGTACGGTTAATTTGTTGCATATTATTTGACATGTTCTCTTTTGGTCTCATGTTTTATGCATATACTTCATTTCCCCCTGAAAAGGACTGTAAACGCTGGACATGGCTTGCATGCTCATTGGTTTTGCTCCCATCTGTGCTCCACACCTACTTAATGAGCATTGGACGGTTGTCTCCCTTTCCTCTCTCCAAACGTGTTTTTCCTTGAAAAAACAAATTGTAATACTATCAGAAATACCGATTGTTCTCGTAATACTAGGACAACATTTAAACTGGAGGGAAATATACATGGCTGAGCGTGCCAATGCATCCAGAATACATGGCTGAATGCCACATCTCTTAATCATTTACTAACACATACAAATCCATAAAAAATCTACCACTAATACAAACAAGAACAGATGAATTAACCAGGCGGAAACAGAACAAATTAGCGACCTGGAGGCTGAAGCTCATCAATCAGCGACATTGGCCTTAACATAGCCCGAAGAAGAGGCAAATCCTTCAAATCACCAGTGAGCTGGAGTTGAAGCGAAGTAATCTCTCTTGTTCTCTGATGGCTTCTTCAAGGATTGATGCAGGGAACCATGAGGATCATGCCGAACTCACTCGTAATTTTTCTTCAAGATCCCATCCAATCGTATCCACTCTTGTGCTTCCCATCCTGCAAGTTGTAACCTATGCACAACTGGTGTTGAATCGGCCGCCAAGCTCTTCCACGTGCAGTATCCTCAACTTGTCCACATATAATTTTACTCTGTATTGTTCGATAATACTCTTGAAGGAGAGCCTTGGCGCAGCGGTAAAGCTGTTGCCTTGCAGAAATGCAGGGAAAGGCTGGGTAGAAAAGACCAAAAGTGGTCGGACCCTTCCCCGGACCCTACACAAGCGGGAGCTACGTGCACCGGGCTGCCCCTTTTTTGTTGTTGGATAATACTCTTATAATGCAGGTAATATAATTTTACAACCTGTTCCATAAATCCATTCAAATCACGGATGGTGAGTGCAATACCTTGTTCAACTATTCAGGTTCAGCAAGTTATGTGCTGTCATGTGTCTGTGCACCTAAAGTGTTGCTCGAGTTTTTCTTCTTAGTTACCTACATAAAAACAGATGAAGAAATTACAATTAACAAAAAGGCAACATAACTGTGAACATTAGATGTATGTTTCCTTTGCAAGGGAGATAAACTTGTGTACATAACCAGCTTTTACTGCATTAAGGTTGTGATCAAAGTTAATACATATTACTGAAAGGATGATTGTGTAAAGCACAAACCAGCATCCGAAAAAATTTCTTGATCAGGGAAAAGTAGAAAGTGAAGACAGATCCTTAAGACAATATAAGGAGAAATGAGTTCATAAACTGGTATCACATCATAAGTCAAAGGTATGACAAGTCAAAGGTGCCATTTGTACCAAAGCCTGCTCGTTCTCCAACTCTTCTGACTACACAAATGACATAGCCACACAGCACACTTGCATGATCAGACAAAAAGGGCACAATTCTGATTAAGAATTTGATCATCAGCAATGACTATCATCAGACTATAAACTTTCCATTCTTGCTGGCCATAGCATAATTAAGTTATCAAACGGTTTGGCCAACCCTTTATTATCAAGGATTCACAAATCCAAGAGATCGGATTATCTTAGATCTATATCATCACAATACAATTTAGTATTCCAAATTGGGAAAATGCTCCCCTTGACAAGACTGCTCTTGACAAGACTTTTATAGTCCACACAAGCAACTGCAACATTTATTCCCATACTCCATAATAACTGATATTTGATAATCAAACTGAAGCTATAACTTTGAGAGATGGAAGGGCCAGCTAAAAGATACGGTGTGTGTGTGTGTGTGTGTGTGTGTGTGTGTGTGTAGATTCTTTTTTTGCGGGGTATATATATATATATAAATTCAAGTCGGCGCCTTTGGTTCTTTGTATGACCGGTACTTTTTCTCCAGCTTCAGTTTAGTTGGTTGGACTACTTTTCAAGAATCAACTAACCGACAAATCCATAGCCCAGGTATGCGCCAGGGTTGCCACAACGAACGTAGCTATCAATAGTGGTGTCGAACTCGAGCGGTTTAAGTTTCCGGGGTCACACCCGCCACCTCGGCTACCATCATAGCCATTGTAGCCGCCGCCTCCGTTGTTTACCCTGCAACCAACGGCATAGGCAGTACTCTCATTGGAGTGGCCACCTCTGCCTTGTCGTGTAGCCTACACCGCAGAGCGTGAGTCTGTCACCTCGTCCTCCGGGTAACTTCCATCGCTGTAGAACTCGCCCCGCTGTTGTTGGTAGCTGGTGCTATGGCCACTGTAACCCACGCCGCGATCATGGGAGCATCATCGTTGTTACTATGGTCTCCCTGGCCATTTAAGCCCCCACGAGGGCCATAGCAGTCACTCTGAGAGCCGTCAATGTACTTGTCACCGTGACCCCCTTGTCCATCTATGTCGGGAGCCATGTGAGGAAGGGCCCACCGCCCACGACCATCGCTGGCATCTGCAGATACCTGATCTGACATGAGCACCGATGTGTAAGCTCGACGATCTACCATTACAGATGTTGAATATTTGAGCAATTTTCTATATAAATTAATCCAAAAATAAAAAAGGGCAGCCCGGTGCACGTAGCTCTGGCTTGTGCAGGATCCGGGGAAGGGTCCGACCATTTTGGGTCTATAGTACGCAGCCTTTCCCTACATTTCTGCAAGAGGCTGTTTCCAGGACTTGAACCCGTGACCTCATGGTCACAAGGACCTCATGGTAAACAGATTAAACATCTTTACCGCTGCGCCAAGGTTCCCCTTCAAATTAATCCAAAAATGCGATACATAAATCATGATAAACAGATTAAACAGATAAAAAGATAAAAGCATGTACAACTGAACGAGCAAAATTGCTAGACATATAATCAGGCATGTACGATAAAAGCACAATGTCCAGATCAATTGCTAGTACAAATAATCCAGAAGCAATCCTTAGCATAAGGGAAAGAACAAGTGCGGTAGAAGAAGAGTCGGACACATCGGTAACCATGTTGCTGAAGAGGTTGCCAGCATCGGGGTAGTAGTCGTGCACAAGCACTGTAGAGAAGAATCCAACAATCCCGCGAGAGCACTCCCCAAAGATTTGATCGCTCCTCTCTCGTATAGGATCACAAGAGGGCTGCTGTCTCACTTTGTGGTGCACGCTGTGAAGTGAGATGGGAAAGCAGTAGGCAGGCTCTGGAACGAGGCTGACACATAGAAGACGAAGTGGCTGTCTATGGAAGGGAAGCGGCCTCTAATAGTCTGAAAATGGAACTAAAAGTACTAATGAGGAGATGGAGAGAAACATCCCAATAATTGTTCAGTTTAGTTTTCCATTAGTGCAAAATGTTTCAATTTGTTTCTTGCGTGACAAAAAGAAGGCAGCGCGCACACGTGGTACAGGTCCTAGCATGGCTCTTCAATCACGAAACACGATGCCCATGCGAGGCGTGGTGAGGCAGGCGGCGGAGGAGCGCGCATGTGTGTCCTCTTCTCAAGCTCTTAACGGTGTGTGAGGCAACCAACCTTATATGTTGGTCCAACACTCTCCGGAACCGGAATGTGACTAAACTTTCTACACTCCCTTCATGCATGAATGGGCCACATTGGCCTATGGGGTTTCCTAGGAATTATTGGAAATAGTGAAATGGGCTTAAAGCTCAATAATCTCACGACAGACGGAGCTCGACCTCTACATGGCGTGCTAAACTCCAGTGATGAACAACATGGTCGCTGGCGATGCGCACATGCCTCCTGTTGACCCACATCAGATGCGACCAATGAGGCGAAGTTAAGTTGGGGCTTCTACCCTGCAACTCGGCTAGTAGAGGAGGCGTGGGCTAGGCCGTTTGCCCTACCTGAGAAACCATCAAGCTTGGGATGTGCTTGGCCATCTGCCCGATCGAGGGAGCTAGAGAATTCAAATGTACTTGCCGATGGGACGTGATCGTCGTCGATGCTGACGATGAAGCCACGGTGGGCGTCCTGCGCGTCACCCGTGCCGTCTTGCTCCCTTCAAACATTGTCCGAGTCTCCAGCTCAAGCGCTTCTTCGAGCATTGTCGTCGGAAACACAACATTGGGGATCAAGCCACAACAACTCTCTGACCAGCGAAGACACGCGAACTAGAGCATGTGCCGCATCTAGCTCGCTTGCCATTGACAAAGATGACGATGTGATGAAGCAAGCAGGGTCGGACACTGGGATCGGGTCCATCACGGCGACATCGGCTGCGGAATAGCCAATTCGCAGTGCATCACACACCCATTGGGAGGGTGCCGGCGAAGATATTGGCGACGCCGAAGGTGAGGAGTGTTAGGAAATATGCAACTTGTATTCCCATGCGTCCATAGGCCAGTATATATACATGTGTAGGATATGCAGAAACCCCCTTATACAACGGGGTAAATACACAAGGCTACATGGCTATATAAATAGTACTCGTGGTGGATAAACAACACTGAGTTTGCAGAGATAGAAGCCATGCTGCGGTCTAGTCTGGGCCTTCATAAAGAAATCCACCAACTGTAACTCGGAAGGCACATATTGAAGAGCAATAACCTGATCCTGCACACCAGCGCGCGCATAGAAAGCATCAACACCAATATGCTTGGTGCGCTCATGCTTCACAGGAGCATGCGCAATGCTAATAGCACCTGTAATGTCAGACAATAGCAGAGTAGGTGTAGTGACAGAAACACCAAAGTCCTGAAGTAACCCCCGTAACCAAGTCACCTCTGCCATCAAAATTGCCATAGCTCGCAACTCAGCTTCTGCACTTGAACGGAAACTGCAGTCTGTTTCTTGGTCCTCCAGGCAATGAGAGAACCACCAAGAAAAACACAGTAATAATAGCATCCGAATAGGCATGAAGCTGGAAGGAACTGGAGCGAGGAAAGAACATACGGTGAGAGATCGTGCCCCGGAGATATCGAAAAACACGAAGAAGGTGACTATAGTGAACTAAAGTGGGAGCAGAGACAAATTGACTCAGAATATGGACCGGATAAGAGATATCCGAACGAGTGACAGCTAGATAGACAAGACTCCCGACAAGATGGCGATAACGTGTCGGATCAGACAAGGGGTCACCATCAGTATCACGGAGGTGAACATTGAGCTCCATGGGAGTCTCAACAATGCGCTCATCAGTAAGAGCAGCACGAGCAAGAAGATACTGGATATACTTTTCGTGGGAAATAAAAAAGCCATAAGAGGTAGAACAGACTTCGATCCCAAGAAAGTTGTGAAGAGGGCCAAGATCAGACATAAGAAACTGCTCACTAAGACGGGCCTTCACAAAGGCAATGTACTCGGCGTCGTCGCCAGTGATGATCATGTCTCAACCTGCTTCACCTAATTGTGCTAAGTATTGACTACGGACCTAGTACTAATATTTTGAATAATCAAATATTGTTTTTTATAGTAAAAAGAAACATACCAGCTGTTTCAAAATGGTGAAAAATGGCAGAGAGGAAATTCCGAACATCGATGTTCTCAAAGTTGATGCAGAAATGGTTACTGGTGTTGTCGTGGCCGGAGACATAGTTTCGTGCTAGTCCGAGTCATCAATTGAAGACTTGATGATGGTAACCTGCTGGTGAATCGAAAAAAAACTAGACTGAGGATTCTTCGGATTTCCAAATTGCTTCATCTTCGTGAACACTGAACAAAGAAAAGAGTTGGGAGTTATGAATTTTTAGCTTACCTAATTGTTCGCTGGAGTTATTACGAGGGAAAAGCTTCAGTCCAGCCATAGTACACAAAGACGGCACTCATGGGGGGCGGCAGCGTTGCCTGATGAACCTGATTGATACCTGCACCAAGAACTTTGCCTTAACATTCCACAGAAGTGCATGCGATTTTGAAGGATTAGGACAGAGGGTATTAATTCGTAGGTGAGTTGGACCGTCGTAGATGTATGTCGTGGTATTCGAAGGAATACATGGCTATGTTAGCGTAGCACAAATCTAGGATCTTTTTTAGCAGTCAATCATTGAGAAAAATGGTTTTGATCCTTTCACATTGGTTATTGTCTAGGATTAAAGTGCAGGCGTGAAAGTAGCTTGAGCCTCAAAGATTGGGACCTCAGGACTTGAATTTAACTCTACCAGTTTAAATATTTTATTCCAGGTATTACCTTATTAACAGGTTTTTCTATTTTGTAGGCGGAACTTCTGGTCAATCTGCCAGACACACTACTTCTGAACTGGCTATTTCATTGCTTAGCGGATTGCTATGCAATAATGCCAGCCCTTGTGAGATACTAGATTCTTTGATTGGAAAAGGACAAGAACTATAACCTGGAATGAACTATTCATGTTCGAGAAAATGAAAAGGCAAGACACAGATATTCAATTAATCGGTCGATTTTTCAATTAATTGGCCATGGGACGGTCTCTTCTTTTGTTGGTGTTGTCACTTCAGGCAATTAATCAGCCATTGGTGTGTTGGTATTGTCACTTCAGGCAAATGTGTACCAATAATATGCAACATTGTTAAGAAAATCTGTGAAAATGTAGTGTGACAGATTATACCTATACATAAACTGGTATATTACCTTAAAGCTCCAGATTCTCCTCCAGTCCCCAGTACTTTCATATATGGCATTCAATATCTGACTTCCTTGGGAAAATTTTCAGGATGCCCAAATGGAAAGGCGTGAACTACATTTCTGCATCCACTGACAGTTTCGTTTAGCTAGCAGTGGCTGGTGTGATGCACAATTGATATCCTGAAATGCTGTTCATCAATGGCGTTAAAGAATTCTGGTTCAGATTCTTATTGCAGAGAAGATCTCCAAGATTCTTCTGAGGCTTTCTGATGGAGAAAATCCAGCATTGCGAGTAACAGGTGCATAGGGTTCATGACTGGTAACGTATAGTTTTGTAATCAGAATGCGCTGTATTAGGTGGGGAGATTGAGTGATTGATTACTTGATCCCTTTGATTCAGCAAAGGGTAGGTTTCTCTTTTTTTTAGGGGAACTAAAACTTTATTGATTAACTCGTTCCAGAGGTATGATTACAGTGTCATGCGGCTCAAGTAGCCACACACGTCTACCTATGTCTAAGTACAAAGAGTATTTCACTAGACTATCAGCTTCATGATTTCTTGATCTGCTCTCATGACTGAAATTGCACTCCTCAAAAGCTTGTGCATGTAGTCTGACCTCCCTAAGTATAGCTTCGTGGGCATCTCCCGTGATTGCCTTTTAAGTCATTGACTACCTGAAGACAGTCCGATGAAACCTTAATCATTTTTAGCATTAATCATCAGCAAGGGCCAATGCTTCCCGCACTGCTAATGTCTCTAAAATCGTCTATAGTTTGAAATCCCTGCCCAGGTGATCGAAGATAATCCCATAAACGATAGAGGATCACACGAACTGAGAATGACCGTTGCCGTTGCTCCCGCGACGCGCTCGGCGGCCCTGCCGCCGCCACCTCCGTTGCCGTTGCCGCCGGCCAACCTGCCCCAGCTCCTTTCCAGCCCACCATCCTTGCGCCACAAGCCCCCTGGTTCCTCTCCCAGCGCCAGGGTTCCATCATCGCTGCGTCAGGCCTCGTCAAGCTCCCGGTAAGCCAGATCCAGATTCACTCCGACACGCCGGCCTCAACTTCGCCCCCGCGCTCTGCTTCGCCGGTCTCGTCTGGCTACGTGCCCGACTCGCTGGTGGGCTCAGAGGGCTTCGTACCGGACTCTTGTGCCGCGTCGTCCTCGTCTGGCGCCGCATTTAAGGCCCCCTGGCTCCGCTCCATGGTGGTTGCGCCTGCAGGGGGGCATTCATGGCGGCGACTTTCAAGCCGCACCAGAAGGCGCGACAGGAGGGGATGGGCGCGCCGCGCCCTGGACGACGGTGGTCTCGAGGCGCCGTCCACGAAGGGACGCGCCATTACTCCGACGCGACGGGCGTCCGGCCGGGCTCGGCGACAGCCTGGCCGAGGAGAGGAGGCAGCACTTCTTAAGGGAGACGAGGGGGAGGTGTCTTTGCTGCCTAAGCAAGCACCACCACGTCCGCTCCTGCCGCGAGCCCCTACGCTGCCTTACCTGCGGCCGCTCTGGCCACCGCGCCCGGTTCTGCTCCGTGCGCGACGTGACGCCACCCACTCCGCCTCTGCCGCGCCCTCCCTCCACCTGCACGCCGAGCTCGGGCCGTTCCTGGGTTGACGATGTCGCCCCCCACCAAGGCTTCCCCGCCTCGCCCCCGCTCGACATGGCGCAGCATGGCCTCGGCGCGCCGGAGTCCAGGCCGAAGGAGGACACCTGCATCATTGCGGCCACTTTCGACATCGACCGCGACAGGCGCTCCTGGGAGTAGACGGCCGCCATTGCCTGGGCGGTTGACGCGCCTCGCCGCTTGGCACCGGACTTGGTGGAGCGCCTGTTACGCGACCGGCTTCGCCTGCGGCGGGGCGATGTTGCCGTCAGCAGCCACTACCCGGAGGAGTTCCTCCTCAAGTTCGAGCGCAAGGAGCTCTGGACAGGGGCCGGCTCCGGATGGGAGACGGCACGCTCGTCTTCATCAGGCCGTGGCGGCCGTTGGCGCACGCGCTCGGTGCAGCCATGCCATTCCGCGCGCGCCTCGTCCTTGACGGCGTGCCTGCCTACACCTGGACGCACTCCATCATCGAGCGCGTCATCGGCCGCACTTGCGCGCTGGACGTCATGGACGAGCGCTCCATCTTCATGTCGGATACGCGCGACATCGATCTATGGGCATGGACGAGCAGCCCGAGCAGGATCCCGAAGGTGGTCTGGCTGACCTTCACCTCGCGCGCCGCCAACGGCGTCACCATCTCCGCGCGGCAGCCGGCACGCTGCCTTCGCGGCGCCACCTTCCGCATCATCATCCATCTCCTGCGTGTTGAAGACTACACATCAGCTCCCCTTGACATGGAGATGCAGGACGGCCGCCAAATGCCATACTCGCCACCAACATCCGTGTTTCCTACATGCCAGCGCGGAACCATCGACGGCCATGTGCCCGTGTCCACTGACGACGTCGTCATCCCAGGGGAGTTCGACTCCCGTGGCACCACGACGCCGGGTGCACCCCGGGGCCGCGACAGCGGCGATGGAGCCTGCCGCGAGCTGCGGCCGCGGCGGCGTGATGACGAGGGCGAAAACGACGACGACAAGTTGAGTGCGCACGACGACCGGCATTCTGGGCGCAGGCATGACGCAGCCGTTCCGCGTCCCCGCTCGCGTTCCCCACGAAGGCGTGACGGGCAGTCAGGGGGTCGGCGCGACAACGGCGGGAGGCGCCACACTACCGATCCCTCCCCCGCCGTGGGCTGCTTCCGGCAGATGGGGGTGGTGGTGCTGGCCGAGGCAAAGGGCCGGCGAGTCTTCGGTGGCAAGGAGGCGGATGCGCGCCTGGCTCTTCGCGCTGTGATGCTCCGTGAGGCGTCTGAACTGCGTCAACTAATCGCCCTGCCGGCCGCGTCTGCCACGACTCCAGCGGGGGCCGGCTCGGCGTCTTCGCCGTCCCTGGAGGCTGGCACGCCCACGCCTTTGACCGTGGGGATGGAAGCCTCGTCCGACGGTGGCGCATGCATTGGCGTCGGCCATGCACTCGAGGCGCTCTGCATCGACGACACTCCTCCGGGTTTTGGCGCCATGCCTCCCCTATCCAGCCTGAAGGCAATGAACCATGATGGTTCCCCTTCCCACTCTCCGATGGCCATGACCGACCCGTCACCAGAACGCGACTCCCCTGTGCGCACGCCGGTGGCCACGCCACTGCCGACCTTGGCGCTGCTGGGGCCCTAAGCACAACACCCGCGGCAACTCTGACTCCGGCCTCCCCTGTCCACACGACACTAGACGGCGGCGATGCAGCGGCGCTCCAGAACAGCACCACGCCCGCACCCTGTGTGCTTCGCCGGTTCCTGGACTCCGTGGCAGCCCCCCCCCCCCCTGTGGCGCCCCTGCTTCCTGCCCTGGTGCCTAAACCGCCCAGGACCAAAGGAGCCAAAGGAGTCAACCTCTCCTCGCCACGGAGGAGCGGGAGGCTCGCGCAAAAGAAGACGCGTCAAGCCCTGCAAGGCAGTTCGGCGGTCCAGGAGTTGATTGCTCGTGCCTGCAACCTGCTCGACCCGGAGTCGGAGATGGATGCCGGGGTGCAGACGGCCTATGCGGCACTGTTCAACAGGCCCCTCGCTGCTCCGGTCATCCTGGCAATCGAGACTCTCGCGAAGCATGTTAAGGCGACCAACTCCAAGCCAGAAAAGAAGAAAGCCACCACCATTGAAGAACCTGGAGTTGACAATGTGTAGTTCCTCTACGTACTGCTTTGCTACCATGTGTGTCGTCATTCGCTACTCAGTCATTGCTGCCCCCTTTCGAGTTCTTCAGAACCACTGTACGCAACTTAGTGTCCTCATGTTCACAAAGCGGCATCCCAGTGTGCATCCTCGTCGACTGTCTCAAGTTTTCAGATCCTGCGTGCTTATTGTTTCCTCATATGGCACAACCTAATGTCAAACTTATATGCTGGAATGTGCGTGGACTAAATGCCCCTGCCCGTCGCGACGCCGTGAGGGACCTCGTCCGAGATTGCAAGGCCACAATTGTTTGCCTCCAGGAGACTAAGCTTGATCACGTCGATGATGTTTTGATTACAAGCATGCTCGGACCCTCCTTTACTGCAAACTACAAGGTCCTCCTGGCTGTTGGCTCTAGGGGGGGGGGGCATGATAATGTTGTCTCTGACTGTTACTTCAGTCTTTCGGACTTCCACGCTACGCAAGGAACTATCTCTACCACCGTGACCATGCTGGCTGAGGGCCTCGACTGGACACTGTCTTGCGTTTATGGCCCTCAGGGAGAACAAGAGAAGCTTCTGTTCATCAACGAGCTTAGAGAGCTGAAGTATGTTGTCAAGCCACGATGGCTCATTCTTGGTGATTTCAACCTCATCACCAGAGCGGCTGACAAGAACAACCAAAACATCAATAACCGCCTCATGGGTAGTTTCCGTTCTGCGCTAAATCACCTACAGCTAAAAGAGATTCGACTGTCAGGCAAAAAATTCACTTGGTCAAATGCTCAAGTGAATCCAGTGCTCACAAAGATAGATCATTTCTTCCACTCGGACGACTGGGATGTTTTTTCCCCAATGCGCACCTTCAAGCCATCTCGTCGGCCTACTCGGATCATGCCCCTTATTCCTCCTTGGGGATACGGAGGTACGTCGGCGTCCATCTGTCAAGTTTGAGGAGTTCTGGCTTCGTCTCCCAGGTTTCAAGGAAACGGTGGCCGCAGCCTGGAATAAAAACGTCCAGTCAACCAACCCAGTTCGCAAGGTACACATCAAACTGGCCAGGACTGCAAAGGCCCTCAAGAAATGGCAAAGAAAAAGAGTTGGAGTGCTTAAAACACAGATTGACATTGCAAAGGAGGTAATCTGGCGGCTCGACCTGGCCGAGGAGGGAAGGTCTCTCTCCCCGGCAGAACTGGGGCTCAGACATAGGCTTAAGCTCTCATATCTTGGTCTCCTATCCTTCCAGAAGATAAAGCTCCGCTAGCGAGCACGCCTCACGCGTATCAGGCTTGGGGACGTCAACTCAAAGTTTTTCCATGCAAAGGTGAATGGACGCCGACGAGAAAACTACATTCAGACACTACACACGGACCATGGTGTTGCCATCTCAGCCAAGGATAAGGAACATGTGCTCCTCTCCCACTTCCAGGACCACTTGGGTACTCCCACGCCCCGTAACTCAAGTTTAAATTGGGACAACCTGGAGATGACCACGCAGGATCTCTCAGAACTTGAGGCACCTTTCAATGAGGACGAGATAAAAGACGCGGTTTTTTCACTCCCTTCCGTAAAAGCGCCTGGCCCGGATGGGCTCATTGGAGCCTTCTTCAAAGCATGCTGGGACATCATCCGGACCGACATTGTTGACGCAACCCTTCAGCTTGCTAACCTTCGCGGCCACTGTGCCTCTCTCATTAACTCCGCGAACATCATACTGCTCCCCAAGAAAGCCGACGCCTGTGTGGTTGGAGACTATAGACCAATCATCCTGATTCATAGCCTGTCCAAGATCTTCTCCAAGCTGCTAGCAAATAGCCCCGCTCCTATACTGCCCAGTTTGGTCTCCAAATGCCAAAGTGCCTTCGTGAAGAAACGCTCCATCCATGACAACTTCCTGCATGTTCAGAACCTCATAAAGGACCTGCATCCTTGGAACATCCCGGGCCTCTTTCTCAAGGTCGATATTTCAAAGGCTTTTGACTTGGTAAATTGGGCCTTCTTGCTCGAGGTCATGCAACGCCTGGGATTTGGACAACGTTGGCGGGACTGGATCTGCCTCTCCTTGTCTTCTTCATCAAGGGTGCTTCTTAACGGAAACCCCGGCAGAAAGTTCAGCCACGCAAAAGGCCTTCGCCAGATGAGGAGCAAGAGTACTTTCCTAGCCATGATTCTTCCTGACTCGATTCGGGGATGGCAGTCGACTTGGTTCTATTGTAAGGATCAGCCGACCCCGGGTCAGTCGACAGGACTTCCTCCCTTTTCCTTGGCTCGAGTGGAGAACCCCGCCCCCCTGAAGGTAGTTCCAGAAGAGAAGGCGCAGGTCAAGGTGCTGGTCGAGCGGGTCGTCCAGCTTGTCCGCGACGGAGTGACCGGGATGGACCTACTGGAGGTCTTTCTCGGTCGACGCATCCAACCTCTTCAGGCGCGTGATCATCCGATGTGGATGTACTCTGGGATCGAGGATTCCACTCGGATCCACGCGGAGGATGTCAATGAGGATATCTTGGAGAAGTGGTTGAAGGGAATCACCGGCAACAAAGACAACCCCCGGGGGTCTAGGAGGGTGATTCCATTCGACAACTCGCATCAGCCGGAGCAGGTATATTTCTATTTTATCAAGTATCTTTCTGATTCACCGTGTGATGTCTTGTTTTTGGTCGACTGAATTTCCTTTGATTGTTATCCTTTCAGGCCCTCATCGACATGTACTCAATGCCCAATGGAGTGAAAGGCCAAGACGCTGAGGAAGAAGTGAGCGGGGGCGAGAGCGGCGAGGAGCATTCGGAAGCCGATGAGGACGAGCCGAGAGCGATGAATCGACTGATGACGAAGAAGTCGACTCGCCTCCTCATAGGGAGAGGAGATCCAAGCACGCTCACGACCCGACAAGCGCTCCGGACTTGGTGGCCACGCCAATTGGGCAGTCGTCGAAGCGCCCCAGGACGTCTTCCCCAACGCCGACTGAGAAGGCTCCAAAGCAATCCAAAGTTGCGCCACCTCCAGCGCCGAAAGCGCCGAAAGCCATCTCTTCCAAACTGCCAAAAGCTTTGCCCAGGATCAAAGTGACCATTTCTACTATCTCCGGTGGCCTGGGAATCATGGACCTAGAGAGATTCGGCCGCGCCCTACGTCTACGGTGGCCGTGGCTGCAATGGACTGACCTAGAGAGGCCATGGGTGGGTCCGAGTTACCATGTGACCAAGCAGACATGAACCTCTTTCGCGCATGCACCTTGATTACGCTGGGCAATGGGCAAAAGGCCCTCTTCTGGCAGGACAACTAGACTAGAAGCGGCCCCCTTAGGCTTCTGGCTCCAGAGCTTTACAAGATCACCTCTAGAAAGAACACATCGGTGCACAAAGAACTCACGAACGAGAACTGGATAAAGGTGGTCGCCAAACTTCAGACCAGGCAGCAACTGGGAGAATTTGTGACTCTCTGGGAGCAGATCGGGCAGGCAACCCTTCAGCCTGCCCAAGAGGACTGCATTCGCTGGAATTTAACCACCTCAGGGGCGTACTCCGCGGCTTCGGCCTACGGCGCACAATTCTTCGGCTCCTATGCACGGTTCGACACGACGAAGGTCTGGCACACAAAAGCTGAGCCTAAATGCAAATTCTTCGCCTGGCTCGTTCTTCATGGGAGAATCCTCACCGCGGATATGCTGGCTGTGAGGGGATGGCCTCATGACCCCAGGTGCCTGCTATGCCACCAACAGCCTGAAACTGCAACTCACCTCTGCAAGGACTGTCCCTTCACGGTCGCGGTCTGGAACCAGGTGAACACCTGGACAAACGAGGGCGTACCAATCTCGGGCTTCCTCCCGGAGCCTAGGAACGTGTCCGACTGGTGGGATAAAACACTGACAACAGTCCAAGCAGGGCCGCCGGCAGCGCAGTGGGAGAATCATCTACACTTTATGGTCAATCTGGAAGGAGCGAAATAGGCGTGTTTTCATCGGACAAAGACTGACGCACCGTGAGGTTGCCGCACTCGCCCTAGACGCTATCATTCAGCAGGACCTAGCATTTACAGGATGCTTCCCAAACACGGGTATTGGCTAACTATTTTTGGGTAGTTCTCAGTCTTCTATAGTCCTGCAGCGGTCCCTAAAACCGCTCGCCCCTCTGTAAATTGCACTTTTCTGCTCCTTCCCTTCTATAAAGAAAAAGACAGTGCTCCTGCCGGTTCCTAAAAAAAAAGATAATCCCATAAATTTTCCTTATCATTCCGGCAAACAGCTGCAACCGCTCCAGGGTCTCCATGCGTAGATGTAGGTCCATCTACGTTGAATTTAAATATACCCGGAGGTGGACAGACTCAGGGTTGTGTCGGTCCTGGAAATCTGGGTGCCGCTTTTGGAGCAAGAGCATCAAGCTCTGCAATGAAGCTTTGTTTACCACTTTTGGAGCAAGAGCATCAAGCTCTGCAATGTAACGTTGGGTGCTACTCACTCTGACGGAGGCCAGGAAGTGTTTGGTTACTGAATCTATCCGATGGGAGATGATAGCACGGACTATTTTCAACCGGTTTGAATGACGGTCATGTAATAGGATAGACAATTAGTTTTCCTATCTTTTTTGTGCGAGCCGGTTGTGGCTTTACGTTTATTTTCATCTTTCTGCTCTTTGTGAGCATTTTTATTCTTTTGTTTGAGACCTTAAGACTTGTGTTAAACCTATTTATTTTTTTAATTAAGTTGGCGGTATGCATCGTTTTGATGCAGAGGCTGGGGAGCTTCCCCTTTTCGGAAAAATAAAGCGTTGGGTGCCGCTTTTGGAGCAAGAGCATCAAGCTCCACACTTAATGAAGCGTTTTGATGAACAAGTGTGTTGACATGGGGGTCTGGAACACATGTTCATAAACTGATTTTCGATCGGGCGTGCCAAATCGCCCGCAATGTCACGGCCATGTTCGTGAAGTCTCACATGTGATAGAAGTCATGCATTGTGAACAACCATAACTTTCCATTTTCTTCCCTGGCCATTATCATATGCTCAACAATATCTTCAATTGGCAACGTCCGAACAGATGGTGAGGATGAGCACTCAATTAATGCGTGAAGCCATGAATCTGGCTAACCACACATAACATACATAAGCGAATCTTGTTGGTGCTAATCTTGTTACAACGTCTGCCAAATGTTGCATTAGACTTTAGCTCCATGCATTAGTTCAGTATAGACTAGTTTGTACATGCATGTGTTTGTACATGCATGCATTGGCTTTCCATTTAATTAGTTTGCATGTAGCAAATAACTTTTTTTGAACCGGGCATAACACCTTTCCATTACTTTGACATAACGGAAATACAGAGTTCCGAAACTGAAGCTACCAAGGAAACTAGAAAGGGGAAAGCGAGTTCAGAGCATCCTTGGGAAACCCACTATAAGCACCCGTCATTGAGCAGCTTATCATGGGGCGAAAACCCAAGGACACCCAAAAATGCAATCTAGACCTAAACCAGAAGAGTTCAACAAGTTTAGGATATGAAAAGGCTCATGCAGGAGCGACACCACAAGTTCACACAGGAGCAGGCGACAGAAAGTAACTAATATAAGCATGACGAAGGACCCCAAGACTATCAGCTCCACATCCTCGTGACCCATATTTTGCTGACCACGTCCTATCAGATCAGTCCTATGCCCTCTCGCCTGAGGCCACACAGATCCTCATCATGTTTGATGCGTTGGCCCTGAGCATCTTGGCCCCCCTCTCCATCGCCTCCCGATCTTCTCCAGTCATCATACCTGCCACATAAGACATGAAACCACATGCAGAGTAAATTGCTGCGAAAGGAGTCTGTAACTTTTTCCCCTCGAAGGTAGCCTGATTGCGACAGTTCCAAATTGCCCAGCAGATGGCCACAAGCCCAAATGTATAATTTTTTTCCCCATCTGGGAGGAAGACATAGCACCAAGAGAAGTATTGCCATATATGGTTCGGGCACTTGTCTGTGCCAAGAACGCACCCCACCGTCCTCCAGATTACCCTGGCCACAGGACAAGTGAAAAATAAATGCGTCGACGTCTCTCTCCCCATGCAGAAGGATCATCTGGGGTTGCCTGCCCAACGTCTTTTGCTCATGACGTCCCTAGTCAGGATAGTGTCCTGGAAGACTTGCCACAGGAATATTTGGATCTTTAAGGGGATGTTTGTTTGCCAAATCCACCTATAATTACACCCTGACAAGTTTCTTTCCAGGTGATCGTAGACCGACCTGGTCGTAAATTTTTTCTTCTTACCCAGAGTCCAAATAACCTGATCAGGTTCCTCCGACAGCACCCAGGAGTCAACTATAGCTTTAAGCTCGTTCCATTGATCTAACAGCGGCATGTGTAGTTGCCTTCGGAAGAAATCATCCCCCACACCATTTCTAAATTTCTCCACCGTGATTTCTTGCTTATTGCAAATGCTATATAGCATAGGATATTTCTGATCCATAGAGATCTCTTGATTCAAGGGATCTTTCCATACCCTAGCAAGATTGCCCGAATTCAGTACTACTTTCCTACCTGCTAGGTTACCTTCATGATTGCCTTCCACATAGGGGAGTCACTAAATTTGCTTTTGATAGAGGTCACCGTGTCTTTTTTCATATATTTTGCCCGGATCACCTCTTGCCACAACCCTTGTTGTGTTTCTAGCTTCCACCACCGTTTGGTGAGAAGGCTAATATTCTGTTTACGGAGATCTTTTACTCCCAGGCATCCTTTGCTTTTAGATCTACACATTCTGGACCATTTAACTAAGTGGTATCTCTTGCGTCCCTCGTGTTCTTGCCAGAAAAAACGTTTACGATTCTTATCCAGCTTTTCAATGACCTTCTTAGGAAGAAGAAACATGCACATATAGAAGTAAATGATACTAGTAAGAGAGGAGTTAAGGAGGATTAATCTTCCTCCGGAGGAGGCCGCGTTGCCTATCCAAGTTTCACAGCATTGAAGAAATCTATCATCAACAAAATTCCAGTGCAGGTTGCGAAGAGTGGAATAGCTGACCGGCACTCCCAAATATTTCATAGGGAAATGACCAATCTGACAGTTAAACAAATCTGCATAAAAGGCCACTGTATCGTCATCCCCTCCCACACACAAGGTTTCACTTTTCAAGAAGTTTATCTTTAGTCCAGACATAACTTCGAAGATATATAGTAACAGTTTCAGATTCACAGCTACTTTTTCATCATGCTTGAGGCAGCTGACTGTGTCATCAGCATATTGGAGAATGGCCACCCCATCTTTAACAAGATCCGGAGCCAACCCCGTGATAAGTTTCTCTTTTTGAGCATTACAGATCATCTTAGACAGCGCTTCAACAGCTAGGTTGAAAAGAAAAGCGGAGTGGGGATCGCCCTAGCGCACCCCCTTGTGGCTCTGAAAATAAGGTCCTCTTTCGTTATTCAACTTGACGCTAACAGTACCATTGTATAGGATGTTTTTGATCTAGCCGCACCAGGTTGCACCAAACCCTCGGTCGCGGTGACAATCTAGGAGGAATTCCCAATTGATTTTATCATAGGCTTTCTCGAAATCTAATTTCAAGATCACCCCCACTTTTTTTTTCATATGATGAGTATGATGAAGTATTTCATGCAAAGTGAGGATCCCGTCCATGATATTTCTATGCTTGATAAATGCATTCTGGTGCTTACTGATTAGAATATTAGCAAATATTGCCACCCGGTTATCTAAGACCTTGGTGATAAGCTTATATTCTCAGAAGACATATTGGATGATACTCCTGTATTTTCTTTGCTCTTTTCATCTTGGGAATTAGTGTAATAATGCCATAGTTCAGACGAGCTATGTCTAACTTGTTCGAGTGAAAAGCTTCGAACAAGTGCATGATATATTTTTTCACAAACTCCCAATAGTGCATATAGAATTCCGCTGGGATGTTATCCGGCCCTGGTGCTCGGTTGCATCCCATCCCGAACAAAGCTCTCTTCACCTCCTCCTCTGTGAATTCATGAGTGAGCAAGATGTTATCCTCCTCACTAAGTTTTTCCTCCTCCAACCACGTATCAGCAAATAAGTGAAACATGTTGCCCCTAGCAGGGCCAAAAAGTTCTTTGTAGAACGAGGTTGCGTGTGCTAGTAGGTTCTGTGTACCCTCAATCACCACCTCACCCGCAATGAATGAGTGAATAGTATTTTTCTTCTTCCTCCCATTTGCAACTCTATGGTAGAAGGCTGTGTTTCGATCTCCTTTGAGCGACCAACGCTCCTTGGAGTGTTGTAACCAAAACAACTCTTCCGTAATCAGGAGCTCGTTTAATTCTGCACACAAGGCAGTTCTCTCTTCATAAATTTTTGGACCAAGGGGGCCATTTTCTTCCATCTCTTCTATTCTCTCCAGTTCTTCTTTAATGTACTTTTTCCTTTTCCTAGCATGCCCAAAGGAGTGAGCCCCCCATCCTTTGAAATATTTTTTGATACGCTTTAGCTTTATGTTTAACATGTCGATGGGATCTTCAGACTTTACAGGCTGTTCCCAAATCTTTTTTGGTTTGATATAAAAATCTTCATTTTTAAGCCAGCTTAGTTCAAATCTGAACTCTCGATCATGGGAGGGGTTGGTTTTCACAACATCAGTGGCCAGAAGCAAGGGATTGTGGTCCGAAGTATCTCTTAGCAATTTACGGACAGATACCAATGGGAATAGCTCTTCCCACTCGAAACTCATGAGGACTCTGTCTAATTTCTCCAAAGTAGGATGTTTCTGTTTATTGGACCATGTGTATTTACCCCCTCCCATATGTATTTCTCTTAAATTCAGGGATTGTATGACATCATTAAATCTGTCAGTGTAGTGAAAATGTGTCATATTTTTATTTTTCTCCTCACTACTGCGGAGGATATTAAAATCTCCACCCACTATATAGGGGACATGAATCTGGGAGCAAGTATAAGCTAATTCATTAAGGAATTCCTCTTTTCTATCATCTTGGGCCACTCCATAAACCACTACAAGGGTCCACATACTCTTATGTTTAACATTGTACATGTTAGCTTGAAGAAGGAAGTTACCAGGTATCCAGGATACCACCTCTAGAGTTTCTTTCTTGATGCCACAAAGGATACCGCCAGATTTGCCAATAGAAGGAGTCCAGTTCCAATTATATCTATCGAAAGGGTCCATCTTTCTTAAAGACTTATGGGAGAACTTTTTCTTCATAGTTTACTGAAGGCCTATAAAATCTAGGGAATGATCTCTCATTAGGTCAGAGAAGCAGGTAGACATCCCTTTCTTCCCTGCTCCTTTGCAATTCCAGAAAATACCATTCATATTAAGGTGTTTTTTCCCTCTTCTGGTAATCCTACTAGGAGGCAGAGTAGGATTACCCTTTTTATCTAGCAAGGAGGCATGATTTTTTTGACTTTTGGTCACAGGTTTGGATATAACCACATTGACTTTTCTATCTCTTTTCTTTTTAGATTTAACCACTGTGAAATTCTCCTCATCTATATTGTTTTCATCACCCCATCTCAAACTAAGGGGAGTTTGGTCCCCTTTGGCATTAGTTAATATCATAGGATTCTCCATATTCTTTCCATCCTATTTCTTTTCCTCCTGAGTGTCATTATTGCGATATTTTTCAAGTTCTCTAAGCACATCAATGCAAGCAAAATCTGTATCAGGAATATTTACTCCCATTTTAACCGCTCTAAGAATTAATTCAAGATTAGATAGCTTATCAAAGGAGTTAGGACTATTGTGATTACCTTCTAGGTTTCTCTTCTTCATTGCTGCCATAGCCTTGTCGTCCATCCTTTCCGCTTTGTTCTGCACATTACGCAAGCTGAGCGCAGATTTTCTTCGGTGACAAGAGGAGGAGTAGGAATCACCTCATCCTCCCCCGCTTCGTCAGGTAGCTCAACTCTGTATGTACTGCCCCCACCCAACTTGGTTTGTTTGTATTCATTCACCTCATTCACCCGTGAACATGATCTCACAACATCAGAGTATAATTTTAGGCTACTATTGAATATATGAGGAACAGATTCTTTTTCATTGCCAAGGTTACTTACACCATCCTCCCCCATGTCCTGTTCTTGGGCCATCGTATCAATCAACAAAGTGGTATGTAAGGAATCATCAGACTCAACACTTTCCTGCGACTCCCGCCCTTGGACGTGGAAGGAGCTAGCCCAAGTCCGGGAGAGATACTGACCATCTTAGCTCTAGGAGCCGTCTGAATAGGACCATCTTTCCCCATATTTTGTTCAGGTTTCTGAGCAATCTCAACTGATTTTTTTTCTCTGTCAGGATCCCTAATCAAAACCTGTTCTACTTCGTAGAAGAAGTCATAGAAATCACCTCCAAGGACTGCCTCAGCAATGACAGGGATTTCATTCACATTCCTGCATCCCATTTTAACTCGAACTGAACTTGGGCGATGCAAGGTAGCACCGTCAATCTCAAGTGGAACACCAACTAAAGATGTAACATAGGCTAGATTTCTTTCACTTCTCTTGTCCAGAGGAACATTACTGACTTTCACCCAGGCCACCTCCATAACCCCCTTGGCCCCCACAGCAGATGACCACTGTGTGGCGTGTATCACTTCACCACTTGTTTTGAGAGTGACTTTGCCCACATAGCAGATTTGAGCTACAGCCCTGGGATTAGGAAATCTGACAACAAAAACTCCAGGGCCAATGGCATGAGCAGAGCAACGCCAGCCCGTAGCCAAGTAGTCACTAAGATCAAGCTCCATTTGACGGGTCGATGTTTCCCCTTCTACAATAGTAACAATGATGCTATTGGCCCTCTCCTTAACCTGACTAGCAGTACACAAATCATGTATGAAATAGAAACCCTGCCCTTTAGACTGAAAGGCACACATAGGAGCAATGCATTCCCATGGCAGAAACTCAACGCAGACAGAGGCAAGATGACCTAGTTTATTGCAACGCTCACAGAAAGCTTTAGGGCAGCGTGCATGAGGACGTTCAGGAGACTTGCAGATTGGACATAGGTCAAGATTCTTGGTAGGGTGCACCTGATTTTGCTTTCCATGAGGCTGCTACTGTGGTGGATGAGTGCGCTGATCTGCACTGGCGCCGCCCGAGCCCGACAGTGCCTGCGTCTGCACCCCGGCACCGTCATGTAGCAAATAACTAGGACCTGTCACATGTGTGTGCACTCACAGGATTAGATCGAGTCATAGATGAGTTGGTCAGCCTCCTGGCGATCCTCCGTGGGATGGCACGGGTGAATAGGATCGTGCGGAGACTTAGCATGTAATGGCCACGTTTTGTTGGGCGTGCAGCCGAGAGAATAAAGGAAGAAAAAAAATAGAAAAGAGGACGACAGTTGTGCCGTGGTCCTAAGACTGACAGTAGAATAGGGGGGTAGGAATGTAGAGGCAAGATCCTAGATATGGAGGAGTTGTACACATGAGTTTACGAGTTCAGGCCCTTCTCGGAGGGAGTAACAGCCCTACGTCTCGGAGCCCTGAGGCGGTCGACTGAATATAAGTGTGTGAATTACAGAAAGTGCGAACCCTTGTCCTAGAGGAGGGGGTGGCTTATATAGACTGCGCCAGGACCCCAGCTGCCCTCCGTTACACAGGGTTCAATGTTCATAAAGGAGGGGCGTTACTGGTAACGTCTGCAGTAAAGTGCTATAAATGCCCATAAAGCTATGGTTTAAGTCTTGACCGTTGTAGAGTGGAGAGTTTCTCATCTTCTGGTGGTCGAGTGTCTTCAAGGTGGTCGAGTGAGCACATCTTCATGGTCGAGTGGACGATGGTTTCTCTTCGACTGCTTCTGATTCTTTGTAGAGATGTCCTTGGGGAGGGTATGTCGGACAGACCCATGACCCTACCCTAGGTACATAGCTTCATCATTAGCCCCCGAATGGATTAGGGTTTGAGTGGGGAAGGAGTTGGGAACACTTCCGACCCATTCTTTGTGCTATGAGTATATCCTGTTCTGGAATAATGAGTTGAGGTGACGACGTCGACTCCTTTCTCAGTCGCTGTGGTCCATTCTTGGTTTTTCTCGAGTGAATTTTCACGGTAGAATTCCGAATGACGATGTGGAGGATGTTTGTCTTTAGTCTGATAGGTTGTTCCGCTCTCCGCGGATCTCACGGGATTCGAATTTTGGGAAGTGCGCCAGACGGGCGGAACCAAGGTTATCGGGAAGGATTAGGCAAGTCTCCTCGATCCCTACGCCACCTTTTTCGCAACGTACTACCCGCGGGACTGTTGCGGGATTTGT
This sequence comes from Triticum aestivum, assembly GCF_018294505.1. Classification (NCBI taxonomy): domain Eukaryota; kingdom Viridiplantae; phylum Streptophyta; class Magnoliopsida; order Poales; family Poaceae; genus Triticum; species Triticum aestivum. The sequence continues at coordinate 386,164,786 of NC_057803.1, read as the reverse complement.
TTAGATCGTCAGGGTCCACTAGTCAGCCACTCGGTGAAAGGCCTTATAAAAGGCCCCGGACCAGGCCGCTGCCCCGCGCGCTCCCATTCTCTCTCTCTTCTTCTTCTTCTTCTTCTTCTTCTTCTTCTTCTTCTTCTTCTTCTTCTTCTCCCAATCTCTCCGCCATGCTCGCTTCCACCCTTGTCGCCGGACCTTTGCTCGAGCTTGACCCGTCGCCATGGGGAAGGAGAGGATGGTGGCGCTGCAACGCGCGAAGAAGGCGACCGCGAAGGCCAAGGGCAAGCGGACCAGCCGGGGCAGATCGTCGTCGAGATCTGGCCTGCCAGCGGGCTGGATCCAGGGTGACTGGATCCACTCGGCAATCACCCAAGATGACCTCGATGACCTGGTGGAGGGGGGACTGATCTCCCACAAGTCGGCACAACTCCCGGGAATAAAACCGAGCCGCAGCCAAGGGATGGTGAGTGTGTTCTCGTCGCCACCCACGTAGATCGCGGATTCTCACTGCCTCCCAATCCTTCCTTCCGGGGTTTTTTGAACTTCTTTGGGGCTCAACTCCACCATTTCACTCCAAACACCATAGTCTATCTGCTGCTTTCGTGTCGATGTGTGAAAACTTCTTCGGCTGTCGACCGCACTGGGGTCTTTTCAAACACATCTTCACCTGCCGCTCCCAGTCGGTCAAAAAGGCCAAGTTGAGTGACGAGAAGACACAAGTGGTCCAGATGTGCGGGGGTCTGTGGATCCAGATGAGGAGCAAGAGTACTTTCCCAGCCACGATTCTTCCCGACTCGATTCAGGGATGGCAGTCGACTTGGTTCTATTGTAACAATCAGCCGACACCGGGTCAGTCGACAGGACTTCCTCCCTTTTCCTTGGCTCGAGTGGAGAAGCCCACCCCCCCTGAAGGTAGTTCCAGAAGAGAAGGCGCGGGTCAAGGTGCTGGTCGAGCGGGTCATCCAGCTTGTCCGCGACGGAGTGACCGGGATGGACCTGCTGGAGGTCTTTCTCGGTCGACGCATCCAACCTCTTCAGGCGCGTGATCATCCGATGTGGATGTACTCTGGGATCGAGGATTCCACTCGGATCCACCCGGAGGATGTCAGTGAGGATATCTTGGAGAAGTGGTTGAAGGGAATCACCGGCAACAAAGACAACCCCCGGGGGTCTAGGAGGGTGATTCTATTCGACAACTTGCACCAGCCGGAGCAGGTATATTTCTATTTTATCAAGTATCTTTCCGATTCACCATGTGATGTCTTGTTTTTGGTCGACTGATTTTCCTTTGATCGTTATCCTTTCAGGCCCTCATCGACATGTACTCAATGCCCAACGGAGTGAAAGGCCAAGACGCTGAGGAAGAAGCGAGCGGGGGCAAGAGCGGCGAGGAGCATTCGGAAGCCGATGAGGACGAGGAGAGTGATGAATCGACTGATGACGAAGAAGTCGACTCGCCTCCTCATAGGGAGAGGAGATCCAAGCACGCTCACGACCCGACAAGCGCTCCGGACTTGGTGGCCGCGCCAATTGGGCAGTCGTCGAAGCGCCCCAGGACGTCTTCCCCAACACCGACTGAGAAGGCTCCAAAGCAATCCAAAGTTGCGCCGCCTCCAGCGCCGAAAGCGTCGAAAGCCACCTCTTCCAAACTGCCAAAAGCTTTGCCCAGGATCAAAGTGACCATTTCTACTATCTCCGGTGGCCTGGGAATCATGGACCTAGAGAGATTCGGCCGCACCCTACGTCTACGGTGGCCGTGGCTGCAATGGACTGACCCAGAGAGGCCATGGGTGGGTCCGAGTTACCATGTGACCAAGCAGACATGAACCTCTTTCGCGCATGCACCTCGATTACGCTGGGCAATGGGCAAAAGGCCCTCTTCTGGCAGGACAACTAGACTGGAAGCGGCCCCATCAGGCTTCTGGCTCCAGAGCTTTACAAGATCACCTCTAGAAAGAACAGATCGGTGCACAAAGAACTCACGAACGAGAACTGGATAAAGGTGGTCGCCAAACTTCAGACCAGGCAGCAACTGGGAGAATTTGTGACTCTCTGGGAGCAGATCGGGCAGGCAACCCTTCAGCCTGCCTAAGAGGACTGCATTCGCTGGAATTTAACCACCTCAGGGGCGTACTCCGCGGCTTCGGCCTACGGCGCGCAATTCTTCGGCTCCTATGCACGGTTCGACACGACGAAGGTCTGGCACACAAACGCTGAGCCTAAATGCAAATTCTTCGCCTGGCTCGTTCTTCATGGGAGAATCCTCACCGCAGATATGCTGGCTGTGAGGGGATGGCCTCATGACCCCAGGTGCCTGCTATGCCTCCAACAGCCTGAAACTGCAACTCACCTCTGCAAGGACTGTCCCTTCACGGTCGCGGTTTGGAACCAGGTGAACACCTGGACAAACGAGGGCGTACCAATCTTGGGCTTCCTCCCGGAGCCTAGGAACGTGTCCGACTGGTGGGATAAAACACTGACAACAGTCCAAGCAGGGCCGCCGGCAGCGCAGTGGGAGAATCATTTACACTTTATGGTCAATCTGGAAGGAGCGAAATAGGCGTGTTTTCATCGGACAAAGACTGACGCACCGTGAGGTTGCCGCACTCGCCCTAGACGCTATCATTCAGCAGGACCTGGCATTTACAGGATGCTTCCCAAACACGGGTATTGGCTAACTATTTTTGGGTAGTTCTTATTCTTCTGTAGTCCTGCAGCGGTCCCTAAAACCGCTCGCCCCTCTGTAAATTGCGCTTTTCTGCTCCTTCCCTTCTATAAAGAAAAAGACAGTGCTCCTGCCGGTTCCTAAAAAAAAGATAATCCCATAAATTTTCCTTATCATTCTGGCAAACAGCTACAAGCGCTACAGGGTCTCCATGCGTAGATGTAGCTCCATCTACGTTGAATTTAAATATACCCGGAGGTGGACAGACTCAGGGTTGTGTCGGTCCCGAAAATCTGGGTGCCGCTTTTGGAGCAAGAGCATCAAGCTCTGCAATGAAGCTTTGTTTACCACTTTTGGAGCAAGATCATCAAGCTCTGCAATGTAACGTTGGGTGGTACTCACTCTGACGGAGGCCTGGAAGTGTTTGGTTACTGAATCTATCCGATGGGAGATGATAGCACGGACTATTTTCAACCGGTTTGAATGACGGTCATGTAATAGGATAGACAATTAGTTTTCCTATCTTTTTTGTGCCAGCCGGTTGTGGATTTACGTTTATTTTCATTTTTCTGCTCTTTGTGAGCATTTTTATTCTTTTGTTTGAGACCTTAAGACTTGTGTTAAACCTATTTATTTTTTTAATTAAGTTGGCGGTATGCATCGTTTTGATGCAGAGGCTAGGGAGCTTCCCCTTTTCGGAAAAAATAAAGCGTTGGGTGCCGCTTTTGGAGCAAGAGCATCAAGCTCCGCACTTAATGAAGCGTTTTGATGAACAAGTGTGTTGACATGGGGGTCTGGAACACATGTTCATAAACTGATTTTCGATCGGGCGTGCCAAATCGCCCGCAATGTCACGGCCATGTTCGTGAAGTCTCACATGTGATAGAAGTCATGCATTGTGAACAACCATAACTTTCCATTTTCTTCCCTGGCCATTATCATATGCTCAACAATATTTTCAATTGGCAACGTCCGAACAGATGGTGAGGATGAGCACTCAATTAATGCGTGAAGCCATGAATCTGGCTAACCACACATAACATACATAAGCAAATCTTGTTGGTGCTAATCTTGTTACAACGTCTGCCAAATGTTGCATTAGACTTTAGCTCCATGCATTAGTTCAGTATAGACTAGTTTGTACATGCATGTGTTTGTACGTGCATGCATTGGCTTTCCATTTAATTAGTTTGCATGTAGCAAATAACTTTTTTTGAACCGGGCATAACACCTTTCCATTACTTTGACATAACGGAAATACAGAGTTCCGAAACTAAAGCTACCAAGGAAACTAGAAAGGGGAAAGCGAGTTCAGAGCATCCTTGGGAAACCCACTATAAGCACCTGTCATTGAGCAGCTTATCATGGGGCGAAAACCCAAGGACACCCAAAAACGCAATCTAGACCTAAACCAGAAGAGTTCAACAAGTTTAGGATACGAAAAGGCTCACGCAGGAGCGACACCACAAGTTCACACAGGAGCAGGCGATAGAAATTAACTAATATAAGCATGACGAAGGACCCCAAGACTATCAGCTCCACATCCTCGTGACCCATATTTTGCTGACCACGTCCTATCAGATCAGTCCTGTGCCCTCTCGCCTGAGGCCGCACAGATCCTCATCATGTTTGATGCGTTGGCCCTGAGCATCTTGGCCCCCCTATCCATCTCCTCCCGATCTTCTCCAGTCATCATACCTGCCCAATAAGACATGAAACCACATGCAGAGTAAATTGCTGCGAAAGGAGTCTGTAACTTTTTCCCCTCGAAGGTAGCCTGATTGCGACAGTTCCAAATTGCCAGCAGACGGCCACAAGCCCAAATGTATAATTTTTTTCCCCATCTGGGAGGAAGACATAGCACCAAGAGAAGTATTGCCATATATTGTTCGGCCACTTGTCTGTGCCAAGAACGCACCCCACCGTCCTCCAGATTACCGTGGCCACAGGACAAGTGAAAAATAAATACGTCGACGTCTCTCTCCCCATGCAGAAGGATCATCTGGGGTTGCCTGCCCAACGTCTTTTGCTCATGACGTCCCTAGTCAGGATAGTGTCCTGGAAGACTTGCCACAGGAATATTTGGATCTTTAAGGGGATGTTTGTTTGCCAAATCCACCTATAATTACACCCTGACAAGTTTCTTTCCAGGTGATCGTAGACCGACCTGGTCATAAATTTTTTCTTCTTACCCAGAGTCCAAATAACCTGATCAGGTTCCTCCGACAGCACCCAGGAGTCAACTGTAGCTTTAAGCTCATTCCATTGATCTAACAGCGGCGTGTGTAGTTGCCTTCGGAAGAAATCATCCCCCACACCATTTCTAAATTTCTCCACCGTGATTTCTTGCTTATTGCAAATGCTATATAGCATAGGATATTTCTGATCCATAGAGATCTCTTGATTCAAGGGATCTTTCCATACCCTAGCAAGATTGCCCGAATTCAGTACTACTTTCCTACCTGCTAGGTTACCTTCATGATTGCCTTCCACATAGGGGAGTCACTAAATTAGCTTTTGATAGAGGTCACCGTGTCTTTTTTCATATATTTTGCCCGGATCACCTCTTGCCACAACCCTTGTTGTGTTTCTAGCTTCCACCACCATTTGGTGAGAAGGCTAATATTCTGTTTACGGAGACCTTTTACTCCCAGGCCTCCTTTGCTTTTAGATCTACACATTCTGGACCATTTAACTAAGTGGTATCTCTTGCGTCCCTCGTGTTCTTGCCAGAAAAAATGTTCACGATTCTTATCCAGCTTCTCAATGACCTTCTTAGGAAGAAGAAACATGCACATATAGAAGTAAATGATACTAGTAAGAGAGGAGTTAAGGAGGATTAATCTTCCTCCGGAGGAGGCCGCGTTGCCTATCCAAGTTTCACAACATTGAAGAAATCTATCATCAACAAAATTCCTGTGCAGGTTGCGAAGAGTGGAATAGCTGACCGGCACTCCCAAATATTTCATAGGGAAATGACCAATCTGACAGTTAAACAAATCTGCATAAAAGGCCACTGTATCGTCATCCCCTCCCACACACAAGGTTTCACTTTTCAAGAAGTTTATCTTTAGTCCAGACATAACTTCGAAGATATATAGTAACAGTTTCAGATTCACAGCTACTTTTTCATCATGCTTGAGGCAGCTGACTGTGTCATCAGCATATTGGAGAATGGCCACCCCATCTTTAACAAGATCCGGAGCCAACCCCGTGATAAGTTTCTCTTTTGAGCATTACAGATCATCTTAGATAGCGCTTCAACAGCTAGGTTGAAAAGAAAAGCAGAGTGGGGATCGCGCTAGCGCACCCCCTTGTGGCTCTGAAAATAAGGTCCTCTTTCGTTATTCAACTTGACGCTAACAGTACCATTGTATAGGATGTTTTTGATCCAGCCGCACCAGGTTGCACCAAACCCTCGGTCGCGGTGACAATCTAGGAGGAATTCCCAATTGATTTTATCATAGGTTTTCTCGAAATCTAATTTCAAGATCACCCCCACTTTTTTTTTCATATGATGAGTATGATGAAGTATTTCATGCAAAGTGAGGATCCCGTCCATGATATTTCTATGCTTGATAAATGCATTCTGGTGCTTACTGATTAGAATATTAGCAAATATTTCCACCCGGTTATCTAAGACCTTGGTGATAAGCTTATATTCTCAGAAGACATATTGGACGATACTCCTGTATTTTCTTTGCTCCTTTCATCTTGGGAATTAGTGTAATAATGCCATAGTTCAGACAAGCTATGTCTAACTTGTTCGAATGAAAAGCTTCGAACAAGTGCATGATATCTTTTTTCACAAACTCCCAATAGTGCATATAGAATGCCGCTGGGATGTTATCCGACCCTGGTGCTCGGTTGCATCCCATCCCGAACAAAGCTCTCTTCACCTCCTCCTCTGTGAATTCACGAGTGAGCAAGATGTTATCCTCCTCACTAAGTTTTTCCTCCTCCGACCACGTATCAGCAGATAAGTGAAACATGTTGCCCCTAGCAGGGCCAAAAAGTTCTTTGTAGAACGAGGTTGCGTGTGCTAGTAGGTTCTGTGTACCCTCAATCACCACCTCCCCCGAAATGAATGAGTGAATAGTATTTTCTTCTTCCTCCCATTTGCAACTCTATGGTAGAAGGCTGTGTTTCGATCTCCTTTGAGCGACCAATGCTCCTTGGAGTGTTGTAACAAAAACAACTCTTCCGTAATCAGGAGCTCGTTTAATTCTGCACACAAGGCAGTTCTCTCTTCATAAATTTCTGGACCAAGGGGGCCATTTTCTTCTATATTTTCTATTCTCTCTAGTTCTTCTTTAATGTACCTTTTCCTTTTCCTAGCATGCCCAAAAGAGTGAGCCCCCCATCCTTTGAAATATTTTTTGATACGCTTTAGCTTTATGTTTAAGATGTCGATGGGATCTTCAGACTTTACAGGCTGTTCCCAAATCTTTTTTGGTTTGATATAAAAATCTTCATTTTTAAGCCAGCTTAGTTCAAATCTGAACTCTCGATCATGGGAGGGGTTGGTTTTCACAACATCAGTGGCCAGAAGCAGGGGATTGTGGTCCGAAGTATCTCTTACCAATTTACGGACAGATACCAATGGGAATAGCTCTTCCCACTTGAAACTCATGCGGACTTTGTCTAATTTCTCCAAAGTAGGATGTTTCTGTTTATTGGACCATGTGTATTTACCCCCTCCCATATGTATTTCTCTTAAATTCAGGGATTGTATGACATCATTAAATCTGTTAGTGTAGTGAAAGTGTGTCATATTTTTATTTTTCTCCTCACTGCTGCGGAGGATATTGAAATCTCCACCCACTATATAGGGGACATGAATCTAGGAGCAAGTATAAGCTAATTCATTAAGGAATTCCTCTTTTCTATCATCTTGGGCCACTCCATAAACCACTACAAGGGTCCACATACTCTTATGTTTAACATTGTACATGTTAGCTTGAAGAAGGAAGTTACCAGGTATCCAGGATACCACCTCTAGAGTTTCTTTCTTGATGCCACAAAGGATACCGCCAGATTTGCCAATAGAAGGCGTCCAGTTCCAATTATATCTATCGAAAGGGTCCATCTTTCTTAAAGACTTATGGGAGAACTTTTTCTTCATAGTTTACTGAAGGCCTATAAAATCTAGGGAATGATCTCTCATTAGGTCAGAGAAGCAGGTAGACATCCCTTTCTTCCCTGCTCCTCTGCAATTCCAGAAAATACCATTCATATTAAGGTGTTGTTTTTCCCTCTTCTGGTAATCCTACTAGGAGGCAGAGTAGGATTGCCCCTTTTATCTAGCAAGGAGGCATGATTTTTTTGAATTCTGGTCACAGGTTTGGATATAACCACATTGACTTTTCTATCTATTTTCTTTTTAGTTTTAACCATTGTGAAATTCTCCTCATCTATATTGTTTTCATCACCCCATCTCAAACTAAGGGGAGTTTGGTCCCCTTTGGCATTAGTTAATATCATAGGATTCTCCATATTCTTTCCATCCTCTTTATTTTCCTCCTGAGTGTCATTATTGCAATATTTTTCAAGTTCTCTAAGCACATCAATGCAAGCAAAATCTGTATCAGGAATATTTACTCCCATTTTAACCGCTCTAAGAATTAATTCAGGATTAGATAGCTTATCAAAGGAGTTGGGACTATTGTGATTACCTTCTAGGTTTCTCTTCTTCATTGCTGCCATAGCCTTGTCGTCCATCCTTTCCGCTTTGTTTTGCACATTACGCAAGGTGAAGCGCAGATTTTCTTCGGTGACAAGAGGAGGAGTAGGAATCACCTCATCCTCCCCCGCTTCGTCAGGTAGCTCAACTCTGTATGTACTGCCCCCACCCAACTTGCTTTGTTTGTATTCATTCACCTCATTCACCCGTGAACATGATCTCACAACATCAGAGTATAAATTTAGGCTACTCTTGAATATATGAGGAACAAATTCTTTTTCATTTCCAAGGTTACTTACACCATCCCCCCCCCCCCATGTCCTGTTCTTGGGCCATCGTATCAATCAACAAAGTGGTATGTAAGGAATCATCAGACTCAACGCTTTCCTACGACTCCCGAATGATGTGCTGTTTCTCACCCTTGGACGTGGAAGGAGCTAGCCCAGGTCCGGGAGAGATACTGACCATCTTAGCTCTAGGAGCCGTCTGAATAGGACCATCTTTCCCCATATTTTGTTCAGGTTTCTAAGCAATGTTAACTGATTTGTTTTCTCTGTCAGGATCCCTAATCAAAACCTGTTCTACTTCATAGAAGAAGTCATAGAAATGACCTCCAAGGACAGCCTCAGAAATGACAGGGATTTCATTCACATTCCTGCATCCCATTTTAACCTGAACTGAACTTGGGCGATGCAAGGTAGCACCGTCAATCTCAAGTGGAACACCAACTAAAGATGTAATATAGGCTAGATTTCTTTCACTTCTCTTGTCCAGAGGAACATTACTGACTTTCACCCAGGCCACCTCCATAACCCCCTTGGCCCCCACAGCAGATGACCACTGTGTGGCGTGTATCACTGCACCACTTGTTTTGAGAGTGACTTTGCCCACATAGCAGATTTGAGCTACAACCCTGGGATTAGGAAATCTAACAACAAAAACTCTAGGGCCAATGGCATGAGCAGAGCAATGCCAGCCCGTAGCCAAGTAGTCACTAAGATCAAGCTCCATTTGATGGGTCGATGTTTCCCCTTCTACAATAGTAACAACGATGCTATTGGCCCTCTCCTTAACCTGACTAGCAGTACACGAATCATGTGTGAAATAGAAACCCTGCCCTTTAGACTGAAAGGCACACATAGGAGCAATGCATTCCCATAGCAGAAACTCAACGCAGATAGAGGCAAGATGACCTAGTTTATTGCAACGCTCACAGAAAGCTTGAGGGCAACGTGCAGGAGGACGTTCAGGAGACTTGCAGATTGGACATAGGTCAAGATTCTTGGTAGTGTGCACCTGATTTTGCTTTCCATGAGGCTGCTGCTATGGTGGATGAGTGCGCTGATCCGCACTGGCGCCGCCCGAGCCCGACAGTGCCTACGTCTGCACCCCGGCACCGTCATGTAGCAAATAACTAGGACCTGTCACGTGTGTGTGCACGCACAGGATTAGATCGAGTCATAGATGAGTTGGTCAGCCTCCTGGCGATCCTCCGTGGGATGGCACGGGTGAATAGGATCGTGCGGACACTTAGCATGTAATGGCCACGTTCTGTTGGGCGTGCAGCCGAGAGAATAAAGGAAGAAAAAAAACAGAAAAGAGGATGACAGTTGTGTCGTGGTCCTAAGACTGACATTAGAATAGGGGGGTAGGAATGTAGAGGCAAGATCCTAGCTATGGAGGAGTTGTACACACGAGTTTACGAGTTCAGGCCCTTCTCGGAGGAAGTAACAGCCCTACGTCTCGGAGCCCTGAGGCGGTCGACTGAATATAAGTGTGTGAATTACAGAAAGTGCGAACCCTTGTCCCAGAGGAGGGGGGTGGCTTATATAGAGTGCGCCAGGACCCCAGCTCCCCTCCATTACACAGGGTTCAATGTTCATGAAGGAGGGGCGTTACTGGTAACGTCTGCAGTAAAGTGCTATAAATGCCCATAAAGCTATGGTTTAAGTCTTGACCGTTGCAGATTGGAGAGTTTCTCATCTTTTGGTGGTCGAGTGTCTTCAAGGTAGTCGAGTGTCTTCAAGGTGGTCGAGTGAGCACATCTTCATGGTCGAGTGGACGATGGTTTCTCTTCGACTGCTTCTGATTCCTTGTAGAGATGTCCTTGGGAAGGGTATGTCGGACAGATCCATGACCCTACCCTAGGAACATAGCTTCATCATTAGCCCCCGAATGGATCAAGGTTTGAGTGGGGAAGGAGTTGGGAACACTTCTGACCCATTCTTTGTGCTATGAGTATATCCTTTTCTGGAACAATGAGTTGAGGTGACGACGTCGACTCCTTTCTCAGTCGCCGTAGTCCATTCTTGGTTTTTGTCGAGTGAATTTTCACGGTAGAATTCCGAATGACGATGTGGAGGATGTTTGTCTTCAGTCTGACAGGTTGTTCTGCTCTCCGCGGATCTCGCGGGATTCGAATTTTGGGAAGTGCGCCAGACGGGCGGAACCGAGGTTATCGGGACGGATTAGGCAAGTCTCCTGGATCCCCGTGCCACCTTTTTCGCCATGTACTGCGCGCACGACTGTTGCGGGATTTGTTTAGATCATCTGGGTCCACTAGTCAGCCACTTGGTGAAAGGCCTTATAAAAGGCCCCAGACCAGGCCGCTGCCCCGCGCGCTCCCATTCTCTCTTCTTGTTCTTCTCCCAATCTCTCTACCACGCTCGCTTCCGCCCTTGTCGCCGGTCCTTTGCTCAAGCTTGACCCGTCGCCATGGGGAAGGAGAGGATGGTGGCGCTGGAACGCGTGAAGAAGGCGACCGTGAAGGCCAAGGGCAAGCGGACCAGCCGGGGCGGATCGTCGTCGAGATCTGGCCTGCCAGCGGGTTGGATCTAGGGCGACTGGATCCACTCGGCAATCACCCAAGACGACCTCGACGACCTGGTGGAGGGGGGACTGATCCCCCACAAGTCGGCACGGCTCCCGGGGAACAAAATCGAGCCGCAGCCAAGGAAGGGTGAGTGTGTTCTCCTCGCCACCCACGTAGATCGCGGATTCTCACTGCCTCCCCATCCTTTCTTCCGGGGTTTGTTGAACTTCTTTGGGGCTCAACTCTACCATTTCACTCCAAACACCATAGTCTATCTGGCCGCTTTCGTGTCGATGTGTGAAAACTTCTTGGGATGTCGACCGCACTGGGGTCTTTTTAAACACATATTCACCTGCCGCTCCCAGTCGGTCAAAAAGGCCAAGTTGAGTGACGAGAAGACACAAGTGATCCAGATGTGCGGGGGTCTGGGGATCCAGATGAGGAGCAAGAGTACTTCCCCAGCCATGATTCTTCCTGACTCGGTTCGGGGCTGGCAGTCGACTTGGTTCTACTGTAAGGATCAGCCGACCCTGGGTCAGTCGACTAGACTTCCTCCCTTTTCCTTGGCTCGAGTGGAGAAGCTCGCCCCCCTGAAGGTAGTTCCAGAAGAGAAGGCGCAGGTCAAGGTGCTGGTCGAGCGGGTCGTCCAGCTTGTCCGCGACGGAGTGACCGGGATGGACCTGCTGGAGGTCTTTCTCGGTCGACGCATCCAACCTCTTCAGGCGCGTGATCATCCGATGTGGATGTACTCTGGGCTCGAGGATTCCACTCGGATCCACCCAGAGGATGTCAGCGAGGATATCTTGGAGAAGTGGTTGAAGGGAATCACCGGCAACAAAGACAACCCCCGGGGGTCTAGGAGGGTGATTCCATTCGACAACTCGCACCAGGAGGAGCAGGTATATTTCTGTTTTATCAAGTATCTTTCCGATTCACCGTGTGATGTCTTGTTTGTGGTCGACTGAATTTCCTTTGATCGTTATCCTTTCAGGCCCTCATCGACATGTACTCAATGCCCAACGGAGTGAAAGACCAAGACGCTGAGGAAGAAGGGAGCGGGGGCGAGAGCGGCGAGGAGCATTCGGAAGCCGATGAGGATGAGGAGAGCGATGAATCGACTAATGAGGAAGAAGTCGACTCGCCTCCTCATAGGGAGAGGAGATCCAAGCACGCTCACGACCCGGCAAGCGCTCCGGACTTGGTGGCCGCGCCGATTGGGCAGTCGTCGAAGCGCCCCAGGACGTCTTCCCCAACACCGACTAAGAAGGCTGCAAAGCAATCCAAAGTTGCGCCGCCTCTAGCGCCTCCAGCGCCAAAAGCCACCTCTTCCAAACTGCCAAAAGCTTTGCCCAGGATCAAAGTGACTGTTCCTACTATCTCCGGGTAACCATCTGACTTGTCTTTTTCATCGACTCGATTAACCAGATGTAACCGATTGAATACGGGTCTTTGCAGTGCTGCTACGTCAGGAACCTCTTCTTTCCAGTACCGGGACGAGGAAATGGAAGATGCGGTAACCTCCAACCCAGGTATAAAGTCTTGTGATTTTGTTCCTGATTCTTTGGTTGACTGCATTCGAGTGGTTCACTTGGGGTCGAATGATCTGCCCTGCAGCTCCACCCAACATCATTGATCTTCCAGATGACGATGAAGATGTGGCTCTTAAGCCTAGGAAGAGCAAGAAGGTAGCAGCTGGCAGGATGGCTCGGCAAGAACCAACTACAACACCTCCCGTCCGTCAAGCTGAAGATGCGGGCAGGGCCTCTGTGACATTCGCTGCACCCTTGTCGAGTGGGCATCCCGCACCGTCGACTGCACCTGTGATTCCTTCAACTGTCTAACTCCACGCCACGGAGTTTCAAGCCGCCGCACCTGGGTCGTCTGCACACTTTTTCACCAGCTACTCCGTCCCGAACAACCAGTCGGAAGCGGCTGTGGAAGCCATCCGACAGGCTGACATGATGATGGAGCGGGTGAAGACGGTGCACGAGAACATCCAGGCTGCCTACGACGCCAGTGCCGCCCTTCGGGCCAATGTCCAGGTGAGTAGACTTTCTGACCGTTTTTGTTCTGTGAGGAAGTGTTGCTCGAAAAGAAATCTTCTTCTGCATAATCTGCTGTTGCTTGCGTCGAATTAGAGCACCCACTGGGTGTTTTGTTGTTTTTGGTAGTTATGCTCTTCCACTCGGTCTGGGCGAGTGGGATCAGAACCGGTGGGGGCACGCTAAGTGCACCCACTGGGTGTAGTTCCCGAGACCACGGTCGACTGCTGGCAGTCGACTGGGGTCTGAGTTCTTCTTTCTTTTCTTTTACTTCTTACACTCGACTCCGGCGGGCCGGTCGAGTAGGATCCGAACCGGTGGGGGCACGCCAAGTGCACCCACTGGGTGTAGTCCCCGAGACCGCAGTCGACTGTGTGCAGTCGGCTGGGGTCTAAATGAACTTCTTTAAGTTTTATTCACTCGGAAGTGAACCACCTTTGATTTTATCAATTGATCCGTCTTTTGTCTTCTACAGAAGTCTTGTACTCTTACTTCCAAGTTCGCTGAACTTGAGGAGAAGCAGAGGCAACTCAACCTAGACTTGGAATTGGCCCAGCAAAATCTGAAAAAAGCTCAAGACGAGGCCGCTGGTATGGAAGGTAACTGATTGTCGACTGGCTTTCAACATATCTCTTTGATCTCTTCTTTGATTCGATTGCTTCTCTTGCAGAGAAAATGAAGTTGGCTCTAGAGAAGGACTCGGACCTCGCCGCCGCGCAAAAAGCAGCCCAAGACAAAACCGCTCTCGCAGACAAGAAGCTTGCTTCAATCGGAACGCTGGAAGGAGAGGTGAACAAACTGAAATCTTGTCTCAATGAAGCTAACCGCGAAGTAACCAGTCTGAAGAAGGGCAAGGTCGTCCTGAATGAAAAGTTGGAGTCTGCAATCTGCAAGAGGAATGACACATAAGCTTATCTGAGGACTCTTGCCAAGAAGCTTTATCTCGCGCTGGAAGGTATTTCTTTTAATCCGACTGTGTTGATGCTTGTGATCAGATCTTGCTCGGTCGATTGACTAACTTTTTGCTGCAGAACTCTGCCAAGACTTCGACGAAGAAATTGGAAGGGTCGAGACGGGTCTGGACCCTATCGCTTCCCCAGTCTGCGACAAAACTGCGATGAACGTGCTCCGACTGGAGTCCCGTATCGCCAGCACCACAAGCTACCTCGCACACCTGAAGGAGGTTGTCTCTCGAATCGACTCATCGCTTTGCCGGGGGCGACGCTTCAGAATGACCTGGAATCCTTGATGACTCGACTGAATGAGATCCCTGACCGAGTGCAAGAATGGAAGAAATCCTCTGCCCGGTGCGGTGCTGACGTTGCATTGTCCTTGGTGCGAGTCCATTGCAAGGAGGCTCGTGAAGATAAGCTGGCTCCGATCAAAGTCGCTAACACCAAAAAGCACGACTTCCAGTTCTTCATGGAGACATTCATCGCTGCCGCCACTCGGATCGCTGATGGGATCGATCTGGACTCATTCGTGGAGCCTGCCAGCCCTCCTCCGGCCGATTGAACAGACTCATGAAACCTGAATACGCTTTAAATTTGCCTCGGAATGCTGAGTGATTGCTGTAACCGTTGAACTCCTTCGGGCTTGATGCCCGAGTACTTTTGATTTGTTGCTTGGAACCTTTAGGATTTATCTGAATTTGGTTTATTTCCGAATGTGCTTGTATTTGGCCTCGAATGGACTTTGCTCATTGCTTGGAATAGTCTTTTTCGCTGGAGACGTAGCTCTGAGGTGCGGCTCCAATCGACCCGCGCTTCAGCGTCCTTACGGATAGGGATGGAGCGGACGTTGTACTTGTGCTGTAGCTCCGAAGGAGAAGGTTGCAGTCGACCTGCACCTCGTCGTCCTTGCGGATAGGGATGGACCGGACGTTGTATTTGTGCCGCAGCTCCGAAGGAGAAGGTTGCAGTCGACCTGCACCTTGTCGTCCTTGCGGATAGGGATGGACCGGACGTTGTATTTGTGCCGCAGCTCCGAAGGAGAAGGTTGCAGTCGACCTGCACGTCGTCGTCCTTGCGGATAGGGATGGACCAGACGTTGTATTTGTGCCGCAGCTCCGAAGGAGAAGGTTGCAGTCGACCTGCACCTCGTCGTCCTTGCGGATAGGGATGGAGCAGACGTTGTATTTGTGCCGCAGCTCCGAAGGAGAAGGTTGCAGTCGACCTGCACCTCGTTGTCCTTGTGGATAGGAATATGTTTCTAACTTAGGCGAGTACTGGACTGCAGTTAAGCCCCCGAGTGGGAGGATTGCTCTCCACTTGGTAGGATTTTTTCAAACTTAGGCGAGTACCGGACTGCAGCTAAGTCTCCTAGTGAGAGAACTTAGGCGAGTGTTGGACTACAGCTAAGCCCCCGAGTAGGAGGATTGCTCTCCACTCGGTAGTTTTTTTTCAAACTTAGGGGAGTACCGGACTGCAGCTAAGCCTCCTAATGAGAGAACTTAGGCGAGTACTGGACTGCAGCTAAGCCCCCGAGTGGGAGGATTGCTCTCCACTCGGTAGGGTTTTTTCAAACTTAGGCGAGTACCGGACTGCAGCTAAGCCTCCTAATGAGAGAACTTAGGCGAGTGCTGGACTGCAGCTAAGCCCCCGAGTGGGAGGATTGCTCTCCACTCGGTAGGGTTTTTTCAAACTTAGGCGAGTACCGGACTGCAGCTAAGCCTCCTAATGAGAGAACTTAGGTGAGTGCTGGACTGCAGCTAAGCCCCCGAGTGGGAGGATTGCTCTCCACTTGGTAGGGTTTTTTCAACCTTAGGCGAGTACCGGACTGTAGCTAAGCCTCCTAATGAGAGAACTTAGGCGAGTACTGGACTGCAGCTAAGCCCCCGAGTGGGAGGATTGCTCTCCACTCGGTAGGGTTTTTTCAAACTTAGGCGAGTACCGGACTGCAGCTAAGCCTCCTAATGATAGAACTTATGCGAGTACTGGACTACAGCTAAGCCCCCGAGTGGGAGGATTGCTCCCCACTAGGTAGGATTTTTTCAAACTTAGGCGAGTACCAGACTGCAACTAAGTCTCCTAGTGAGAGAACTTAGGCGAGTGCTGAACTGCAGCTAAGCCCCCGAGTGGGAGGATTGCTCTCCACTCGATAGGGTTTTTTCAAACTTAGGCGAGTACCGGACTGCAGCTAAGCCTCCTAATGAGAGAACTTAGGCGAGTGCTGGACTGCAGCTAAGCCTCCGAGTGGGAGGATTGCTCTCCACTCGGTAGGATTTTCTTTCGAACTTAGGCGAAATGGATTCGCGACTAAGCTCACGCACTGGGGGATTTCAGAAGTAAATAAGAACAACACAATCGAATAAGAGAACCGTAAGCTCTTGTCTTTGATAAACAAATTACAAAAGGTGTTTCTTATTACATTTTATTCGAACGAGTGCTCAAGTATAAAAGGGGCGGAGCAGCTCCGCGTTCCAAGGCTCGTCTTTCTGATGCTCAATACTGTAAAGATGGTATGCTCCATTGTGAAGAACTTTGGTGATGATGAAGGGGCCTTCCCAAGTCAGGGCGAGCTTGTGCGGTTTCTGTTGGTCAACTCGAAGAACCAGATCTCCCTCTTGAAAGGCTTAACCCTTCACATTTCTGGCGTGGAATCGACGCAAATCTTGTTGGTAAATGGTCGACCGGATCAAGGCCATCTCTCTTTCCTCCTCCAAGAGATCGACTGAATCTTGCCGGGCCTGCTCTGCTTCCTCTTCGGAGAAGAGCTCGACTTGGGGTGCGTTGTGGAGTAGGTCACTTGGCAAAACAGCTTTGGCTCCGTAAACCAAAAAGAAAGGAGTTCGTCCGGTCGTCCGATTAGGATTTGTCCTCAAGCCCCACAGAACTGACGGAAGTTCATCAACCCAAGCGCCTGCTGCGTGTTTGAGATCACGCATCAGTCGGGGTTTCAGTCCTTTGAGAATTAGGCCATTAGCTCTTTCTGCTTGTCCGTTTGGCTGCGGATGAGCGACCGAAGCATAGTTGACTCGAGTGCCCTAAGAGGTGCAGAAAGTTCTGAATTCATCGGAGTCAAAGTTCAACCCGTTGTCCGTGATGATGCTGTGTGGGACTCCATATCTGAATGCCAATTCTCTGATAAAACTGACAGCGGTGCTAGCATCAAGGTTCTTGATAGGTTTAGCTTCGATCCATTTGGTAAACTTGTCAACTGCAACAAGCACATGAGTGAAGCCGCTCCTGCCAGTTCTCAGTGGTCCAACCATATCCAGTCCCCAAACAGCAAAGGGCCAGATGAGGGGGATGGTCTTCAGGGTATGTGAGACATGTCGGAGTAAAACTGGCAGCCTTCACATCTGTCGACGATATCTTTCGCCATTTCATTTGCTCGTGGCCAATAGAATCCAGCTCGGTATGCTTTAGCCACGATGGCCCGGGAGGACGCATGATGACCACAGGTCCCCTCCGTGGATGTCATTGAGGATCATTCGACCTTCTTCTGGTGTTATGCATTTCTGACCGACTCCAGTCACGCTTTCCCTGAACAGCTGCCCTCTTATCATAGTAAAAGCCTTGGATCGACGGACGATCTGTCGAGCCTCTTCTTCATCCTTTGGGAGTTCTTTCCTGAGGATGTACGCAATGTAGGGCACCGTCCAGTCGGGAGTAATGGCCATAACCTCCATGATCAGGTCGACCACGGCTGGGACCTCGACTTCAGTCGGATCTGTGGTGCTCTTAGGTTGCGGGGGCTCTTCAGTAAAAGGATCTTCCTGAACTATCGGCGTGTGAATATGCTCCAAAAACACATTGCTGGGGATGGCTTCTCTCTTGGAACCTATCTTTGCCAAATCGTCGGCTGCTTGATTTTTCAGTTAGGGTATGTGGTGGAGTTCTAACCCCTCAAACTTCTTGTCGAGCTTTCTCACTGCGTTGCAGTAACCAGTCATGGCTGGGCTTCTGACGTCCCACTCCTTCATCACTTGATTAACTACCAAATCTGAGTCGCCATAGACCATGAGGCGACGGACACCGAGTGAGATGGCCATGCGCAACCCATACAGGAGTGCTTCATATTCTGCTTCATTGTTGGAGGAATCAAAGTGAATCTGGAGGACATATCTGAGCCTGTCTCCTCGGGGGGGGGGGGGGGGGGGTACCAGAACTACTCCAGGACCAGAACCGTTCAACATCTTGGATCCTTCAAAGAACATGGTCCAGTGCTCAGAGTGAACTTGAGTCGGCAATTGCCGTTCGATCCACTCGGCGAGGAAATCTGCTATTGCTTGTGACTTGATAGCTTTCTTTGCCTCAAACTTGATATCCAGGGGAAGGAGTTCAATCACCCATTTGGCCACTCGACCAGTTGCATCTCTGTTGTGCAGAATCTCTGACAATGGAGCGTCGCTGACGACTGTAACAGAGTGATCTGAGAAATAGTGTGCAACCTTCTTCATGGTCATGTAAATCCCATAGACAAGCTTCTGATAATGAGGATATCTCTGCTTTGATGGGGTCAGGACTTCAGAAATATAATAAACTGGGCGTTGAACCTTATAAGATTTTCCTTCCTCTTCTTGCTCGACCGTAAGTACTATACTGACGACTTGTCCAGTGGCTGCTATATAAAGTAGTAGAGGCTCTTTGCTGATTGGAGCAGCAAGCACCGGTTGGGTGGAAAGCAGGGCTTTTAGCACTGCAAACTTTGCATCAGCTTCTGGGGTCCACTCGAACTTGTCCGATTTCTTCATCAGTTAGTAAAGAGGCAGCGCCTTTTCACTGAGGCGAGAAATGAATCGACTCAGGGCGGCCAAGCAACCAGTAAGCTTCTGGACATCATGCACACGCACAGGGCGTTTCATTCGGAGTATAGCACCTACTTTCTCTAGGTTAGCGTCGATTCCTCGTTCGGAAACAAGAAAACTGAGTAACTTTCCGCTTGGAACTCCAAATGTGCACTTTGATGGGTTGAGCTTGATATCATACCTTCTGAGGTTGGCAAAGGTTTTAGCAAGGTCAGTTAGTAGGTCGGAACCTTTACGTGACTTGACCACAATGTCATCCATGTATGCCTCCACAATCCATCTGATCTGAGTGAGCAGGAACTTCTGAATCATCCGCATGAATGTGGCTCCGGCGTTCTTCAAACCGAATGGCATTGTGACATAACAGAAGCACCCAAATGGGGTGATAAAAGCTGTTTTTATTTTGTCGGGTCCATACAGACGGATCTGGTGGTACCCGGAGTAGGCGTCCAAAAAGGACAAACGCTCGCACCCTACAGTCGAGTCGACTATCTGGTCGATGCGAAGGAGAGGAAAGTGATCTTTCGGGCAGGCCTGATTGATATGCTTGAAATCGATGCACATGCAAGGTGAGTCGTCTTTCTTTGGGACCATGACAACATTGGATAACCACTCAGAGTGGTAAATCTCTCGGATAAACTCAGCTGCCAAAAGCCGAGCCACCTCTTCCCTGATTGCCTTTCTTTTCTGGACGGCGGACCGTTGAAGATGTTCTTTGACTGGTTTCACCTTTGGGTCGACTCGCAAACGATGCTCAGCCAGTTCCCTGGGAACACCCGGCATGTCAGAAGTCTTCCATGCAAAGATGTCCTAGTTCTCACGGAGGAACTGGATGAGCGCTTCTTCCTATTTGGAGTCGAGTGAGGTCGAAATGTGATTAAAAGCAGCATTGGGATCTGTCGGGTGAATGTGAATTGACTTCGTTTCACCAGACGACTGGAATGCTGATTCTGTGGCTGGTTTCTTGGCTCGCAGCAAGTCACTCGGATCTGCATTTTTCTGGTATTCTTGCAATTCTACCACGGCCATCTGGGCATCAGCGATCTTTGAGCCCTTCTGGAAGCACTCTTCCACCTTCTTCCGATTGCCAGAGATAGTGATCACTCCTCTGGGACCAGGCATCTTCAGTTTGAGGTACACATAACATGGTCGAGTGTAAGTGCATCTAGTGCCTCTTAGTGATTTTGGTGTATTGAAGACTTATAGGTTAAGGGACTAATGCGTTTGTGAGTGTACACAGGTCTATAAGTCTATGAGGAGTTTGATATTTACAGGAAAAGTCGACCCCTAAAAATGAATATCTTCGACTGAAGATTTTGGCATTTCTGAAGACTTTGATGAAGACTTTAAAAGTGAAGAAATTGGTGTGTCCGTGAAGACTTGATATTCATGCGAGGAATATGAAGCTTGAAGACTTCCGTTTTCATAGTTTTATTTTTCACTTTCTTGAGTCATAGGAAACACCGTACTATTAAAGGGGGTCGAGGAAATACTAAGGAAAAATTTCCATGTGATGCTCAACTCAAAATCCTACACCTACCAATCCCTTCGAGTGAAGCCATTGGAAATCTCATACAATTTAGTCAATTTCTTCAATGATAGAGACGAAGTTCTTCTGGTCTCTGAGGAATTTGTCCTGACTGAGGAGTTAGGAATTCGCCAGTGCGGATTGCCTACACAGTGAGGAACATGATAGCCCTGAGGATTTTTCTACTCAAAATTCCGACCGTTGCTGTGCTATCCGCCAGCTGTCCCAAAATATCTATCCACCTAACGGTCATATCATTGAAGGGCATTTATGTCTTATCATGTCGGGCTGCTCCCTAGGCTATAAATAGCCCCCCTACAACCACTAGCTGGTTGGCTGCTCCGAGAGAAACTGACACTTGTCATTTGAGAGCAACCCATCTTCTGCGGACTTTGAGAGAAAATCATCAAGTGAGGAAAAACCAAAAACCCAAAACCCAAACACCTACAAACCCCAAGTGACTGAGCATCACTGAAGAGATTGATCCTGAGTGGATCCGACGCTTGTTACCTTTGAAGACTGTGCTTCTTCCAAACGGTTAGGCGTCATGGACTAGAGCATCCAAGAGGAATTGTGGATCGTCGAGTGACCAAGTTTGCGAAGGTTTGGAAGTCACCTGAAGACTTACCACAAGTGATTGGACGAGGTCTGTGTGACCTTAGTTCAAGGAGAATACGGTGAGGACTGGGTGTCTTGGACTAAGTGTCCTTGACTGGGTGTCCGGGACTGCGTGTCCTCGAGTTTAAATACTCAGCCGCTCCAACAAGACGTACAACTGAGACAACAGTTGGAACTGGTCTACCAAATCATTGTCTTCACCAAGCTTACTGGTTCTATTTCCTCAACTCTTTCATTTCCTCATAATTGTGTTGTGTGCTTGTTCATATCTGTGTTTGAAGACTTTGACTGAAGACTTTCTCAATTTCCTCAGTTCAATTTCTTCAGTTTGTGTGTCTTCATCCTGTGTTATCCTGTGATTACGCTTCCTGTACTCTGTGCCTGTCTTCATTTCATCATGATGACTATGCTTGTATTCTATTATGTTTACTTTTGAGTACTTATTCCGCTGCTAGTAGTTCATCGCTAAGGAATTTCCTCACCGGCAAATTCCTCATTGAAGAATTTCATAAAAATCGCCTATAACGCACTTTCAATTGGTATCAGAGCCTGGTACTCCCTTGTTCTGTGTGATTTTGGTTTAACCGCCTGGAGTTTTAGTTATGTCGACCACTGGTATGATCAAGGTCTCTGCTGGGTGTCCTACCTTCGATGGGACGGACTACCCCTACTGGAAGAATAAGATGCGAATGCATCTTGAAGCAATTGATAACGATCTTTGGTATGTTGTGGAAAATGGTGTTCCCTCAGTCACACCTTCTCTGAATGCTGCTGATGTGAAGAGATTCAAGCAACTCGACTCTCAAGCGAAGAATATCATATGTGGCCATCTGAGCAAAGGACAGTATGGCAGAGTGAGTGCTTGGGAAACAGTGAAGCTTATCTGGGACAGGTTGTCCAAAGTGAATGAAGGAGTCTCAACTCAGCGTGACTCTCGAGTTGATGTTCTTCGCAATCTCTTCAACCGCTGCAAAAGACTCGAGAATGAAAATGTTCAACAAACCTTCAATCGCCTCACTGACATCTCAAATCAGCTTCAAGCACTTGGTGCCACTGACATCACCGACCATGAGGTGGTGAAGAAATTGCTGAGATCGCTTGATTCCTCATTTGACACTCTAGCATTGATGATACAAGAACGTGCTGATTACAAGTCACTTGATCCCGCTGATATTCTCGAGAGGCTAAATATTCATGAGTTCCAACTTGCTGAAAAGAGAGATCTCTATGGTTCAAGCTATGGCAGAACATGTGCACTGAAGGCCAAGGCAGTATCTGAGTCCGAAGATGAAGACTCTAGTAGCAGCCTTGGTGATCCTGAAGAATTGAGCCATGATCTGGCTCTACTCGTGAAGAAGTTTCAAAAGTTCTCAAGACGTGGTTGCCTTGGAAGATCCTCAAGGAGCAATGATTCCTCACCCAGTGACTACAAGAAGAGGCTCTGTCACAAGTGCAAGAAACCTGGACATTTCATTTAAGATTGTCCTCAGTGGGAAAAGGAATCAAAGAAGAAGAAATACAAGGATTGCAGTTCTGATGATGCGAAGAAAAAGAAGAAATCCACAAAATCCTCATCATCAAAATCCTCAAAGCCTTCATATCACAAGAAGATCATCTCCAAGAAGGCCAGGGCATTCATTGGCAAGGAAATGGACTCTAAGGCTGAATCTGAAGAAAATGAGGAAGAGGAGTCATCTGAGGAGTCCGTATCCGAAGTGGCGAGCCTTGCTCTCGCTACTGCATTCGTCAGCAAGTCTATCTTCAACACTGAAGAAAATGACCTCACCAACAAGGCTGATGAAGGCGATGATGACTACGCTCCCACCTATTGCTTCATGGCAAAGGGTGCCAAGGTACTCAAATATACCTCCTCTGAATCAAGTGAGAATGAATCTGATGAAAACCTTAAACCCAGCTATTCTATACTTCCTAAGATTGCTATAAAACAACAAAGGGCTTTAGAAAAGGTTCAAAACATGCTAAATAAAAGTGATGATATGTTGGGTGAAGAAATGGATCGCACTGAAACTTTGACTGAAAATCTTCAGAGACTTCAGTCCAAGCTTGACAAACTTCAAAGTCATCATAACACTCTCTTATCCGATCATGAGAAGCTTTCTTATGAATTTCTTCAAAGAAAGCAAGACCTTGAGAAGCTAAGAGTGAGTTATGAAGATCTTCAGAAGGAGCGCGATTCATTACTTGCTCAACAAATCAGCGCTTCTCAGGAAGAATTTGTTCCTCCATGCTTGAAGTGCATTGAACGTGAATCTGCTAATTCTTCACCTGAATGTTCAAATGCTGCTAATGTTTCAAATTCTTCACATGCCTCTGCTATCACTAATTCCTCATCTGAGGACATTGCTAGTATCACTGACGATGCAGGGCTGAAGGAATTGTACACGACAGGCATGTACAAAAGCCTCAAAGGGCATCAGGCTCTTTGTGATGTGCTTAAAAAGCAGATCCTCAATAGGAACCCTAGGAAAGAGGGTATCGCCTTTGAGAGGAAACTCAATGCTGATGGTACATATTGGAAGCCTGAGCAGTACCCCAAAACTACATGGGTTGCTGCAAAGGGACCTCCAGTTGATCCATCTAACTTATCTGGATTTGCATGTGAATCTCCTCATTCTGATGATGAGTCAATTGACTCCAACTATAAGCTATTCAAAAATCAGAATGGTGAAGTATTTGCTAGATATGTTGGCACTAACTGCAGGAACGGCTCCCCTATGAAGAAAATCTGGGTTCCCAAAAGATGCCTTGAAAATCTTCAGGTGAATGTCATCATGACGCCACCTGTGAAGAATAGGAACCCCAGATCAAATTCCTCATATGGATCAAAGTCCTCATATGAACATCATCGTGCTAACCCGTCTGTTTCGCAGGGAAGATCTAAGGATTATGGATATGTGCATTATTCTTCAAATCATTATGTCCATAAGTCCTCGAAGAATTTCTCTGCATACTCTTATGCTTACTCTAACCCCTCTTATGTGAAACGAAATGGACTGGCTTCTATGCCATCCTTTTCGTATGGAGCTCGCAGAATGATGAACTCTTTGCCACCCCTTCAGATGTGGGTGGTGAAGAAAAAGAACTAATCTCTTCTGCAGGGTCAGGTCTCCAGACGCACGTAATCGTCTGAAGAATTTGCTGGAGACCTGAGCATGCCTGATAGGACGCAGGCTAATCATGAAGAAATGAACTTTCATTTCTCACGTCCTCATATTGCTTTATCAGTTCTTTTACTTGATGAAATTGATCTGATGAATTGATGTCATATTCTTCACTAATGAAGTATATGAGTTTGTAAGCTGCACTAATTCATCTGCAGGATGATCAACCCAAAGCCACTGAGTGGGTCCTCGATAGTGGATGTACAAACCACATGACTGGTGACAAGAATCTATTGATGGATGCTCCATTATCTCCGTCGCATCTGAAGCATATCATCTTTGCTGACAAAGGCAAAAGTCAGGTATTGGGTCTAGGTAAGGTTGCGATTACAAAGGATCGACACATGGACAAAGTCATGCTTGTTGAGTCCTTAGGATACAACCTTATGTCTGTCTCAATGCTTTGTGATCTTGATATGGTTGTTGTCTTTGGCAAGTACCGTTGTGTTGTGGTTATGGAAGCTGACAATTCCAAAGTCTTCGAAGGCTTTAGGAGAGGAGACCTGTATATTGTTGATTTCTCTACAGGACCACAACCAGCCGTGTGCTTACTTGCAAAAGCTTCAGAAGGCTGGCTCTGGCATCGACGACTTGGTCATGCAGGCATGAGGAATTTGCACACGCTTGCGAAGAAGAAGCATGTCATTGGCATCGAGAATGTCAAATTCCTCAAGGATCACCTATGCGGAGCCTGTGAAGCTGGGAAGATGACGAAGGCCAAGCATCCAGCAAAGACTATCATGACCACCACTCGCCCGTTTGAATTGCTTCACATGGATCTCTTTGGTCCTAATCATTATTCTGCTATTTCAAATGAAGCATCTCAATATGGCTTTGTTATTGTTGATGATTATTCTCGCTATACATGGGTACACCTTGTTACTTACAAACATGAAGTGCAGGAAGTCTTCAAACGATTTTCCTCGAGGGCTTCAACCAACTTTGGTGTGAAGATCAAGCACATCAAAAGTGACAATTGCACTGAGTTCAAGAATTCTGGTCTCGATGACTATCTTGATGAACTTGGTATTACTCATGAGTTATCTGCTCCCTACACTCCTCAGCAGAATGGCGTCGTGGAGCGCAAGAACAGGACTCTTGCTGAGATGGCTCGCACTATGCTTGATGAATACAAAACGCCTCGTCGTTTCTGGACTGAGGCAATTGATACTGCGTGCCACATCATCAACAGAGTATATCTTCACAAATTCTTCAAAAAGACTGCCTATGAACTCCTCACTGATAAGAAACCCAATGTAAGTTATTTCAAAGTCTTCAGTGCTAAATGTTGGATTAGAGATCCTCATCACAACTCAAAATTTGCACCGAAAGCACATGAAGGTTTTATGCTTGGTTACGGAAAGGACTCGCACACCTACAGAGTCTTCAACAACATTCTTCACAAAGTTGTTGAAACTGTAGATGTGCGGTTCGATGAAACTAATGGCTCGCAAAGAGAGCACCTACCTACTGTGATAGATGAACCAGCACCTGAGGAAACTATCAAGTTCAAGGCTACTGAGGATGTCATTCCTACTGAAGAATCTGCTGAAGAATTCATTCCAGAACATGAAGAACGTCGAGCTAATGCACCTGAAGAAAATGCTGAAGAAAATGGTGCTGAAGAAAACGCTGATCAAATTCTTCAACGACAACCAGCTCATCCTCGCATTGCAAAAGAAGTGCAAGTTGAAAAGATCATCAATGACATCAAAAGCGCCAGGTCCTCTCACATGCTCAAAAGCTTCACATTTGTCTAACTTTTGTGGGCAGTATGCTTTTGTCTCTATTACAGAGCCCACTAAGGTAGATGAAGCATTTCTGGAGCCTGAGTGGATTCAGGCCATGCAAGAAGAATTACATCAGTTCGAGCTCAACAATGTCTGGGAACTGGTCAAACGTCCAGATCCTCGCAAGCACAATATCATCGGCACAAAGTGGATCTACCGCAACAAGCAAGATGAAAATGGCCTTGTGGTGAGGAATAAGGCACGGCTTGTAGCTCAAGGCTACACACAGGTTGAAGGAATTGATTTCGATGAAACTTTTGCACCTGTTGCTAGACTTGAGGCTATTCGCATATTACTTGCTTATGCTAACCATCATGATATCACTTTATATCAAATGGATGTGAAAAGTGCATTCCTCAATGGTAAGCTTGAGGAAGAAGTATATGTTGCTCAACCCCCAGGTTTTGAAGATCCAAAGAATCCTGACAAAGTCTTCAGACTCAACAAGGCCCTCTATGGCCTCAAGCAGGCCCCACGGGCTTGGTATGATACCTTGAAGGAACTCCTCATGAAGAAAGGCTTCAAACCCGGTTCACTCGACCCTACTCTTTTCACTAAATCTTATGATGGTGAATTGTTTGTGTGCCAAATATATGTTGATGATATTATCTTTGGCTGTACTGACCAACGTTATAGTGATGAATTTGCCTATATGATGAGTGAAGAATATCAAATGTCTAGGATGGGAGAGTTGAAATTCTTCTTAGGTCTTCAAATTCGTCAACAACACAATGGCATATTCATATCTCAGGAGAAATACCTCAAGGATGTACTGAGGAAATTCGGCATGCAAGATTGCAAAGGCGTCAAAATTCCTATGCCCACAAATGGCCATCTGTGCACTGATGAAAATGGTATTGACTTCGATCATAAGGTATACCGCTCCATGATAGGTTCCTTATTGTACTTATGTGCATCTAGGCCAGATATAATGCTTAGTGTTTGCATGTGTGCCCGATTTCAAGCTACACCGAAGGAATCACACCATAAGGCTGTGAAGCATATTCTTCGATATCTAGCTCACACACCAACACTTGGATTATGGTACCCCAAGGGCTCGGCTTTTGATCTTGTTGGATATTCTGACTCTGACTATGCTGGTGATCGTGTGGATCGCAAGTCAACATCTGGTACATGTCATTTCCTCGGACGATCTTTGGTCTGTTGGTCCTCGAAGAAACAGAACTGCGTATCACTATCTACTGCTGAAGCTGAGTACATTGCCGCTGGTTCTTGCTGTGCCCAATTGCTATGGATGAAGCAAACTCTCAAGGACTACAGCGTCAACATGAAGAATGTGCCTCTCTTCTGTGACAATGAGAGTGCCATCAAGATTGCTCACAACCCAGTTCAGCACTCGAAGACAAAGCACATTCAGATTCGTCATCATTTTCTTCGTGATCATGTGTTGAAGGGCGACATTTCTATTGAGCATGTGAAGACTGAAGAACAGCTAGCCGATATCTTCACAAAGCCCTTGGATGAGAAGAGATTTAGCAAGTTGCGGTGTGAGCTAAATATCCTAGAATCTTCGAATGTTCTTTGAAAAGGACACTCATCCTAACACTTATGCAAAATTGATGACTTAGATGTGCAACACATGAAGAAACGTTTTTCTTCAATCAATGAAGAATAACACTCTTAGTGTGAAGAAATTAACGAAGAATTTGATTCTCAGAACCCTACGATAATTGTACGCGGTGTCTGAAATCATCATTCTTATACGGTGGGTCACGCCACCACCAAAAGTTGAAATTCCTCAATTATTCATATTCTTCAACTTTGCATAGTCTTCACTGGTTCCGTCATTTTTCTTCATTGGCTATATATATATATGAGTTTATGTCCTCTACAGCATTCACTTATTGCTATTTCTTCAAGTTGGTTTTCTGCTAAGTGAATGTGATCGGACCCTTCCCCTCTATGCTATACTCAACCCAATCTGTTCACAAATTCTTCATGTGCGTTCTATTTGAAACTCGTTCAAAATCTTCACTGTGTCCTTGTCAGCTGAAGAAATTGCGAACGGAACTTTAAAACCTATCTTATCTAAATTTTCGGCTTTGCCGCTCAAACCGTTCCGCATCCCACGATACACTTATCCACTCACCCACGATCTAACACGATCTCCACCTCTCACTACGTGGGTGACACATGTCATGCGAATGAGAAGGGTCAGGGGCACGTTCGTCCAATTTCTTCGGGCGAGCAGTTTTTCACCGTGGCTATAAATACCCCTCCTTCCCTTCCTCACTTCTTTTACTCCGCTCGACCTCTCTCTCCAGCTCGAGCTTCTCAAACCCTAGCGCCGCCGCTACTTCATCGCCGCCGGTGAGGAAGAGCTTCACTGCCTCGACCTCGTCGCCGACGTACTCGCGCCGACCGCGGAAATCTTCACTCCGCCGCCGCCGTAGCCGTCTTCCTCCGCCAAGTTAGGGCGTGGAAGATCTGCACAGACGAACTTCACATCTCCTCACTCACTGTTCGTCGTGTTCTTCATCCAGGGTAATTAAAAGTTACTTTTACTGCCCTCGTTGATTCGAATGATTATCTACAAAATCTTCAAAAGTGTTTTTCTTCATATCTTCACACACTGAACACCTCACAAGTCATCTGTTCTTGATTCGTTTCTCTAAGCATCATTTTTCTTCAAGATTCCTCAATTGTGTGGATCTTCGATCTATACAACTCTGGAACCTAAGACAAAGAACGCTTAGTGAAAATCTTCAAGACTCATCTGGTCAAATTCCTCAAACTTGTTCTTTTTGAAAAACCTTCTGAGAACGCATATGACCTCTCCAAATTCCTCGCAACTATACTCTGTTCACAGGTACACATGTCAGCTGCTGAATCACTAGGTTCTCATCAACTTAACTCATTTGCAGCGTTCCTCGAAGAAAAGTTGCATACTTCTTCAGAGAATTCGATTGTTCAAATTCCTCAACTGAAGAAAATGGCTGATGGTAAAAGGCCACAGAAGGGAGGAAAGAGGCCTGAGGTAAATACAGCGTTTGAAATCCCTGATGACATATATGCTGGGTACTGCACACCTACTGAGGAAACCAAGAATGAGCGCAAAGTGCGCAAACAGAGGATAGAGAGGAGATGGGCAAGAGAATGGAGGGAGTACAGATATGTCACTCCTAAGTACATGAAGAAATTCGCACTCAATCCTCCATGCCCAAGAGCTCCATTGGCACCTGGCCAAATAGCAGATCCCACCAGCCTCAAGCGCGGTGAGGACTATCCTGATGAATGGGCCAAGCGCCAAACCAAGTTGGCTAAGCAAGCCAGAGAAGCAGTGAGGAAATTCAATGAAGACTCTGCCGCTGCTGCTGCCTCTGCTGAGGCCTCTGCTGTCAAGCCAAAGAAGGCTATGTCTAAGAAGCCTGCACGCAGGCCAAGTTCCTCAGCAATGCCCTCACGGCCAGAATCATCAAAGCCCTCACGGCCAATTCCTCATGCTGCTCCTGTTCCTCCAAAGTCCTCAGCTCCTCCGCCAAAGCCTTCAGCTGTTCCGACCAAATCCTCAGCACCTGTGCATCTCGCTTCGTGCCAAAGGACTGCCGGCATCTCCATTGCCTCAGGTGTCTCAGCTAGTTCCTCAGCTGCACCAAGTTCCTCAGCTGGCCCCTCACTGCTGAAGACAAAGGCCACTGCTGGACGAGGTCCTCGCCCAAGTCCTCAAAAGAAGCAAGTCGCTTTCCAAGTGCCGTCTGATGAAGACGAAGCTGATGATGATGAACTTGCAGAAATCATCAGAGACAGGCAAGTCAGGGCCGCTAGAGCCAAAGGATCAGAAGTGCCACTGCTTTTGGATCCCAAGCTGATCCTCGACTACATTGATGATTGGCACAAGGACCCCAACACTCCCTTGCCTGACTTCAAGCTGACTCCTGGCCAGAGTCACATGCTGACCCACTTCATTCAAGAAGAAAAGTGGAAATTTGAGAAGGCCAGGCAGATCAAGAAAGCGCAGTACAAGAAAGAGCGCTATCTGAAGAAAAACGTTGTCTCTATGACAACTGAAGAACTTGTCACTATTCAGACTGAGATTAAGAAACTCAGTGATGACTTTGATGCATATCGCTCTGATTGGCTTGGAGCCAAGGTTCGTTTTGTGAAACTTGCGAATAACTTCACTTCCAATGTTGCAGCCCCAACGCAATAGGAAATTCCTCAGGCTGAAGCATCTGCTCAGCCTACTGAAAAAAATGCCAGCACCGCTGATGACAATCAGGCTGCTAAAGATAATGTGAGTTCCAGGGCTGATGACTGCATTCCAGCCGCTGAAGAAATTGCCAGGGCACCCACTAGTGGTGTGCCTGAAGAAACTGAAGAACTCAGGGCAACTGCATCAGTTGTGCCTGAAGAAAATCAACCAGATTCCTCAGCTGCTCCTGCACCAACTTCAACTCCAATCCTTCCATCTGCATCAGATGTGAAGAAGACCAAGGCTACAGAGCGTGCTGCAGTGAAAAAAAGGAAAGTATCAGCTGCTTCAGATTCTTCAGCTCCGAAGAAAATGAAGCCTATGACAAGTTCATTTGCAAATCCGATTGATGCTGTTCCCATCTCAACCAGGCCATCAAAGGACCTTGTTCCTTTTGATGAAGAATATGTGATCCCTAGCGGATCTGATGAAGAAACTCCTTCTGCTGCTTCGTCTGAACCGTTGGATGAAGAAATTGAAGTGGATGCGATCCCTTCAACACCTATCATCTCCTCGCCTATGCCTCAGTTCACAACTAAAGAGGCTGGCGTTGAAGAAATGGAAGATGAACATGTGGACATTGGCTGCTCCACACCCGTAATCAGTGATGAATTCTGGGAAAGTCAGCATCCAAACTCTCCAATGTTCACCCCTCTACAGCAAATTCCTCAGTCCCCCACACAAACTGTTCACATGGGCTCTGAAGAAACTCATCCCACTGCATCTGTCCATGAGGAAATTCCAGCCACTAGCGCTGAAGAAACTGCTGCTGCTGAACAACCAACGACGCAGACTGCCACTGAGGAGGAACCAGAAATTCCTCAGCCTGAAGAACCTGCGATTGAGATTCCTGAGGTCGTGATGCAACTCACTGACACTCCTCTGCCGAAGCCAAAGGATCCTTTCTCACGCAAGCAAAAGTTCAAGGCTGATGATTTCTTCGGCGAGCACGTATTCTTCGAAGATTACAACCCATATGACTCTGCTCGCATTAGGAAGAGGCGTTTCTGGACTGCCAGTCAAGCAAATTTCTATTCCTCAGTGCTGTTCAACAAGGAGAAAATCTTCTACCATGAGCATATTCCTCACGTGGATATGGAATCTCTGCCGTGCTTCGCACCAGTCCTCAGTGTTCTTCACGACGCTGGACTGCTCAACTTTTGCTCTGACATCTGCGATTGGAATGAAGAACTGATTCTTCAATTCTATGCAACGCTGCACATCACCGGAGATGCTGAAGATGTGAATTCATGGGTGCTGGACTGGATGTCTGAAAACACTCACTACACTGCACCAGCCTCTGAATTGCTTCGTGCTCTACCACTCAGTCCTCCCCTTGAAGAAGCTCGCTGCATCTACAGTGAACCTGAGCTCACACATCATTACATGCAGGTGCTGATGAAACCTTTGAAGCCAGGTCAAGCACCAAGAACCAAATTCCTCGTGAAGGAATTGCTGTACGTGCCCAGAACTGTCTATCGTATTCTTACGAGGACAATCAGTCCCATCAAAGGCCACGACTCATCTGATGAGGAAATTGTTGGCATCATGAAGAATCTGGTATTCAACATCGTTCATGGCATTCCTGTCAATTATCACGATTTCTTCATGAGGACTATGGCCAATGTTGCACTGTCTCCGTTTGAGCTGAAGCCTTATGCACCTTGGATTATGAGATTCCTCAGGACAAGGTCTTCACTCAACTACAAAGCTGATTTCCAGAATCACCTCAGCTACTTGCCCCCAATTGAAGTCCTCAAGCAGACATATTCCTCAGTTGATGGAAAGGGCAAGGCACCAGCTGTAATAGATGAAGGCATTCGTCCATTGGATGGTCAGTTTCGCAAAGCTGCATCTTATTCCACCAATGATGACTCTGCCACACATGACTCTGCCAATGCACCTAAGTCCACTCCTCAAGCCACTGCTCCGCGCGTGATGACTGACCGTGAACTTCTGCTTAGTCTTCACCAGAAGGTGGATCGAAATCACAAATGGGTTAAGCGTCAGTTTGGTTCACTTCTTCACAACATGACTGCCACACACAATGCAGTGAAGAAAAACCACTACTACCTCCATCAAGTCATCGGTCGCACCTGGGCAATCCTGTCACATCTATATGGTGAAGAAGATCTGAAGAACATGGGTCTCAAAGAAGATTTTGACTGGTCTGCACCTCCACCGAAGAAATTCAAGAAGGTCCAAGTTCCTTCTCTGGTGGCCAGCTCATTTTCTTCATCGCGCGACACTGATGAACATGAAGATTTGGACGACACTGCGGCAGGCCCTACATCAACAAACGACCCCAACAACGTTGGCGCTCCTTCATCAACATGATTATCTTCAGGGGCGTTAGTCCTCATTTTCGATCCTTTTGGTCATTCGATGACAAAGGGGGAGAAATATGAGTTAGTCTTCAAGCGGGTCTACTATATGGGCGTTTTTATTTGCTAAGTTACAACTCTCGTTCTTCTGAAACTTTATTGGATCGAGTTGTAATCTTAAACCCGATGGTGCTCTGATACTTTTGATGCACTGTGCTCTGATACTTTTGATGCACTATTCTGCATGCTTATTCCTCGTTAATATTATTGCACGCATGCTGAATTTCATCAGGCACCATATTTCATCATGCATTTCAAATTCTTCATATTATATGTTAAATGCGTGTATGAATTACAAGATATAGGGGGAGATCTCCATGATTCAACTCTTCAAGTGTGCATTGCTTCAAAGGCAAATTCCTCACTATGCACATCTTCAGGGGGAGTTCTTCTATATCTTGCAATCAAATTCCTCAATATCAGTAGTTACACTTCATATGTTTATCCCCGTTGAAAACTTAACCTATATTGTCATCAATCACCAAAAAGGGGGAGATTGTAAGTGCATCTAGTGCCCCTTAGTGATTTTGGTGTATTGAAGACTTATAGGTTAAGGGACTAATGCGTTTGTGAGTGTACACAGGTCTATAAGTCTATGAGGAGTTTGATATTTACAGGAAAAGTCGACCCCTAAAAATGAATATCTTCGACTGAAGATTTTGGTATTTCTGAAGACTTTCATGAAGACTTTGAAAGTGAAGAAATTGGTGTGTCCGTGAAGACTTGATATTCATGCGAGGAATATGAAGCTTGAAGACTTTCGTTTTCATAGTTTTGTTTTTCTCTTTCTTGAGTCATAGGAAACACCGTACTGTTAAAGGGGGTCGAGGAAATACTAAGGAAAAATTTCCATGTGATGCTCAACTCAAAATCCTACACCTACCAATCCCTTCGAGTGAAGCCATTGGAAATCTCATACAGTTCAGTCAATTTCTTCAGTGACAGAGACGAAGTTCTTCTGGTCTCTGAGGAATTTGTCCTGACTGAGGAGTTAGGAATTCGCCAGTGCGGATTGCCTACACAGTGAGGAACATGATAGCCCTGAGGATTTTGCTACTCAAAATTCCGACCGTTGCTGTGCTATGCGCCAGCTGTCCCAAAATATCTATCCACCTAACGGTCATATCATTGAAGGGCATTTATGTCTTATCATGTCGGGCTGCTCCCTAGGCTATAAATAGCCGCCCCCTACAACCACTAGCTGGTTGGCTGCTCCGAGAGAAACTGACACTTTTCATTTGAGAGCAACCCATCCTCTGAGGACTTTGAGCGAAAATCATCAAGTGAGGAAAAACCAAAAACCCAAAACCCAAACACCTACAAACCCAAAGTGATTGAGCATCACTGAAGAGATTGATCCTGAGTGGATCCGACGCTTGTTACCTTTGAAGACTGTGCTTCTTCCAGACGGTTAGGCGTCATGGTCTAGAGCATCCAAGAGGAATTGTGGACCGCCGAGTGACCAAGTTTGTGAAGGTTTGGAAGTCGCCTGAAGACTTACCACGAGTGATTGGACGAGGTCTGTGTGACCTTAGTTCAAGGAGAATATGGTGAGGACTGGGTGTGACTAGTGTCCTTGACTGGGTGTCCGGGACTGTGTGTCCTCGAGTTTAAATACTCAGCCGCTCCAACCAGACGTACAACTGAGACATCAGTTGGAACTGGTCTACCAAATCATTGTCTTCACCAAGCTTACTGGTTCTATTTCCTTAACTCTTTCATTTCCTCATAACTGTGTTGTGTGCTTGTTCATATCTGTGTTTGAAGACTTTGACTGAAAACTTTCTCAATTTCCTCAGTTCAATTTCTTCAGTCTGTGTGTCTTCATCCTGTGTTATCCTGTGATTATGCTTCCTGTACTCTGTGCCTGTCTTCATTTCATCATGATGACTATGCTTGTATTCTGTTATGTTTACTTTTGAGTACTTATTCCGCTGCTAGTAGTTCATCTCTAAGGAATTTCCTCACCGGCAAATTCCTCAGTGAAGAATTTCATAAAAATCGCCTATTCAGCCCCCTCTAGTCGATATAACGCACTTTCATCGAGCCATAAATCGTGCATAAGCCGGCCTGCCCAGAATTGCATGATAAGCACTCTGGAAATCCACAACTTCAAATGTCAACTTTTCTTTGCGGTAATTTTTGGAATCACCGAAAACCACGTCGAGTGCAATCTGACAGAGGGATGTAGCCTTCTTGCCTGGAATGACACCATGGAAACTCATATGGCTTTCGCTGAGTCTGGACATCAGAATGCCCATTCCTTTCAACGTTTCTGCATATAGTATGTTCAGGCCACTGCCACCGTCCATTAGGACCTTTGTCAGTCGAGTGCCTTCGACCACCGGGTCGACCACCAGTGCTTTCCTCCCAGGGGTGGCGATGTGCGCTGGATGATCAGACTGGTCGAATGTAATGGCAGTCTGTGACCACTTCAAGTAACTGGGTGTCGCCGGAGCGACCATGTTCACATCCCTGTTGATGACTTTCAATCGACTTTTGCTCTCAGCGTCAGCAAAAATCATCAGAGTGGAATTCACGCGGGGATAACCATCGTCATCCTCTTCCTCATCCTCAGCCTTGTCTGCCTCCTTCTCCTTTTCCTTGGGCTGTTTCTCTCGGAACTGCTGGATTAGGAGCCGACACTTCCGAGTGGTGTGCTTCGGGTAAATGAAATTACCTTCTTCATCTTTTTTGGTGTGGATATGGCACGGCAGATCCAACACGTCATTTCCATCTTGATCTTTTACTTTCTTGGGGTTCCACGGCCCTTTGGGCTTCCCCTTGTACTTTCCTTGAACCACAGCCAAGGCTTCACCCGGAGCAGCTGGCTCGGCCTTGCGCTTCTGTTTCCGACCGGAGTTTCCTCCTCCGGCTTCGTGGGCGACTGCTTTGTGCTTGCCACAATGGAGTCGCTCTTCCTCTTCACCATTGGCATACTTGGTGGCAATTTCCATCATCCAAGCCAAAGTCATATTGCCTGTCTGGCCGAATTTCATATTCAACTCTCGATACCTGACACCTTCCTTAAAGGCACAAATTGCCTGATGATCTGACACATCTTCTACTGTGTGGTGCAGGGTGATTCATCTCTGGATATAATCCCTCAAAGTTTCATTCAGTTTCTGAACACAACACTGCAACTCTGTCAAACCTGTCGGCCGTTTGCACATGCCCTCGAATG
Source organism: Triticum aestivum (assembly GCF_018294505.1). Lineage (NCBI taxonomy): Eukaryota > Viridiplantae > Streptophyta > Magnoliopsida > Poales > Poaceae > Triticum > Triticum aestivum. The sequence goes on along the minus strand of NC_057803.1, from coordinate 386,128,936 downwards.
TTCTGACAAACACTCGGGCGAGATCTTCCCAAGTATAGATGCTGCCAGGTGCTAACTGATTCAGCCACGCTCTAGATGAGCCCTCTAACATCAGAGGAAAATGTTTCATGGCCACTTCATCATTGCCGCCACCAATCTGGACAGCCACTCGGTAGTCTTCAAGCCAAGTGTCAGGCTTGGACTCCCCAGTGAACTTACTAACTCCAGACGCCAACCTAAAGTTGGGGGGAATCACCGCAGCTCTGATAGCTCTGCTGAAGCACTCTGGACCAGAGACATGCACCCTGTTGCTGGTTTTGTGGACCTCCATCATGGCCCTCTAGGCGAGCTCTGTTTCTGTCGACCAAGCCCTACACGAGAATAGATCTTGCATCAAAGTCTGGCTCCCTGGGGTCAATTGGAATACCTCGCCCAACACTGTGAGGGCGTCTGTCTTCATGCTGCCGAGGCACGTACGACCCGCTCCTCGGGGGAGGCGTGGGCACTCGACGGCGATCATCATGATCGACTCGGCGATCATACTGCTCTCGGTTTCTGTACTGATCTCGTCGATCCCCACGTCCCTCATGCCTCGAAGGTGATCTTGGGCTATGGGCCGACTGAACTGTGTCTGCCATCATGGATCTGCTGTGGATCCTATCCTGCGACTGAGATACAACTGTATTCTGCTCTCCCGCCGCCCGGAGCAAGGATCAGATCTGCACCAGACCTCAACCAGCTTCTGACTGGGAGGGTTGGATCGACTCTGCTATCTGGGCAGCAGCAGCTAGATTCTGGATCGGGGTTCGGTATACCTGAGTTGGAGGTGAAAAAAGTTGGCGTCGACTGGACTCAGGAGCACGTTGTCGAGCGCGATCGTCGAGTGCGCGCTGGAGGTTCTCCAGTCGAGTGCGCTCAGCCAGATTGGCCAAGCGCGCCTGCTCCAAGGCCTGGGCCTCGGGGGTTTCTCCAACTATAGGAGTATGCAGGGCATCAATGTTCCGGCGACGAAGTTCTTCCCTCTGCTGCGAGGAGAGAGGTTCGGGGCGGTACTCCTCGTGAACGCGCGACGGATCGCCGTTCTCGTCTCCCCCGTCTTCACGATTGAAGCCAGGAGGACCGCGTGGTCCATTGACCATCAGGACTTCTGCCGCCGAGTCACTGCTACCGCACTCGGATGCGGTCTCTACGGAGCCAGTCGACAGATCGAACAGGCCGTAGAGAGATTCGTCGGGCTCGATTGCCGCAACTTGAGGGGTGGCCGATTGGCGGGCCACCGCATGCTTCACCCACCGCTGAAGCCTCGACCGACCGGTGCGCTTGCTCCAGCGGGTCGCAGGGAGGGGGAAAGCTGCTGGAGCTGGAGTCGATTGGTACTGGGTCGACGGTTGCCGCAGGAGGACGCCACGGACGCACGCGTGAAAGTGCACCACCCCGCGGGCGAGGAGCGCGTCGGCGTCGAGTGGTGCCTCCTGAAGCCAAGCGGAGTCGTCGGCGACAAACACGAGCGTGCCGAGACGGATCTCGCGGCCCTCAGCCAAACCTCCACCTGGAACCATGATGAAGGGAATCGGAAAAATATACAACTTCTCCAATAAGTCGCTAAGACACCTGCCCCATGGTGGGCGCCAACTGTCATGGTCCTAAGACTGACAGTAGAATAGGGGGGTAGGAATGTAGAGGCAAGATCCTAACTATGGAGGAGTTGTACACACGAGTTTACGAGTTCAGGCCCTTCTCGGAGGAAGTAACAGTCCTACATCTCGGAGCCCTGAGGCGGTCGACTGAATATAAGTGTGTGAATTACAGAAAGTGCGAACCCTTGTCCCAGAGGAGGAGGGTGGCTTATATAGAGTGCGCAAGGACCCCAGCTCCCCTCCGTTACACAGGGTTCAATGTTCATAAAGGAGGGGCGTTACTGGTAATGTCTGTAGTAAAGTGCTATAAGTGCCCATAAAGCTATGGTTTAAGTCTTGACCGTTGCAGAGTGGAGAGTTTCTCATCTTCTGGTGGTCGAGTGTCTTCAAGGTGGTAGAGTGAGCACATCTTCATGGTCGAGTGGATGATGGTTTCTCTTCGACTGCTTCCGATTCTTTGTAGAGATGTCCTTGGGGAGGGTATGTCGGACAGATCCATGACCCTACCCTAGGTACATAGCTTCATCAAGTTGCGCCTCGCAAAATACTGGTGTCTTCGTCTACCTCTCTCTCGTTCATCTCCCTCGTGTCCACGTGTTTACGCCGGCCGGGGATCTATCAATTGGTATACAGAGCTAGGTTGTGGCCGGAGGAGTTTGGGGCGGCGGTGATGGGGGATCAGTCACCGAAGAAGAGCGACGCTGGTGGCGGTGAAAAGTACACGCCGCCGAGCAAGAGGCTCGGGCCAGCGGCTCCGGCGATGGGACGATCATCGTGGCCGCGCCAGCGAGGAGCGTCGGAGTGCCGATCCAATACCCGCAGCTGACAGAAGGTAATTATCAGTTGTGGGTGGTGAAGATGAAGATCATCCTCAAGCCAATGGGTGTGTGGTCGGCGATCACCGGAGAAGACGTCAATGAGGCCAAAGATCAGGGAGCCATGGCTGCTATCTCGCAGTCGGTTCCGATGGCGTGATGATGTCGATCATGGAGTACGAGTAGGCAAAGGAGACGTGGGAGGCTATCCGCACCATGCGCATCGGCGATGAGCGTGTCGTGCAGGCGCGCATCAGTCACTTGACAAGACGCTTCGACAGGCTGACCATGGAAGATGGCGAAGAAGTTGGCGCGTTCGGGCGCCAACTCACCGCGCTCGTCGGAGAAATTTGAGCACTTGGCGAGAACTTGCAGGAGCACACCATTGTCAAGCGGCTGTTCGCGGCGGTCCCGGATCGCTTTCTGCCGATAATCAGGACAATCGAGCAATGGGGCGACATCAAGAAGATGTCGGTCGCTGAGGCTATTGGGCGGCTGCGGGCGTTCGAGGAGAACCAGTCCGGACGGCCACAAGACCGCGGCGACGACGGCGAGAAGTTGATGCTGGTCTCCCGTGCGCAGTTGGAGGCACTGGTCCAGGAAGAAAAGAAGAAAGGAGAGGGTTCTAGCAGCGGCGACAAGAATGGCGACGGGCGTGGCGACAATAAAAAGACCCGTGGTAAGTTCGACAAGTCGAAGATTACCTGCTTTGAGTGCGGGGAGAAAGGTCACTTCAAGTTCGAGTGTGAGGCGTTGAAGAAGGAGAAGGTGCTTCTTGCAGCTGCCGACGTTGACTATGAACCGGGGCTGCAGATGGCGGTGGCATGTGAGCTTGCACCGGGGGCGGAGGAGCAGGTCGCGGACGTCGTCCAGCCAGAAGATATGGTGGTGAAGGAGGTGCTTCACCCCTTGGCCATCGAGGCCGAGTTGGAAGCTACTAGGGCCGAGGATGAGCAGTTACGCGACGATCTGGATGAAGCCAATGCAAAGCTGTATGCCATGTCCCATGAGTACAGGACAGAGGCAAAGGATGTAGCGGCTGCAAGTGTTGATGACGAGTATATGTGGCTCCTGGAGTCTGTGCATGCTTACAAGGAGGATGTTCAGCGAGCAAAGAAAGAGAAGGCTGAGATGCAGGAATCACAGTGTCTGCTTCGTGAAGATAATGACAAGTTGCATGGTGTGGTGAAGAAGGCAATGACAATTGCAGTGCAAGCTGGCACATCAATGCTTGCAAGGACGCCGGCGGCAACGACGCCGACCGCAACAACAATGACTCGTACCGGCTTGGAGTATCCAGCGCCGGACCATGTGAGGGTTCATTCTCCTGGAAAACAAGGTAATGCCCAAGAGCTAGTACCATCCATATCTCAGTTATGCAAAGGGAAGGTGCATCCTGTAGCAGACCGAGTAGAGAGGATTTTCTTGCATGAAAAGAAAGTGAAGCCAAAACTGAGCTCTTGTGATGTTAATCATAAGAACAACACTTGTTATTTGGATAGTGGTGCGAGTAACCACATGACGGGCATCCGAGAAAGTTTTGTTGTGCTGGATGAGTCCATAAAAGGAAGTGTGAAGTTTGGTGATGATTCAATGGTGAAGATTCTTGGCAAAGGTGCAGTGTCGCTCTAGAGTGAAAATGGGCAGCACATACTCTTACATGATGTGTATTTTGTCTCCAAGCTCACAAGCAGTATACTGAGTCTTGGGCAGCTAGATGAGAAAGGGTGCAAATCAGTGCAACGACGTGGGTTCATGAGTGTATTTGATCGCTCCGGGAAGCTGCTAGCGAGAGCAAGGAAAACCAAGAATCGACTCTATGTGCTGAATCTGAAGAAAGCAGCAAGCATATTCGATTCAGCTACAACGACAGCAGCTCAAAGCGGAGGTTCTGCTCGTGGTGGCGCAAATGTTGAGCCGGCATGAGGGTGCTCGGTGTGCAAAGAAGTAAATTGCGTAACAATATTAGGGAAGTGATTTTTGGTGCTAATCTTGTTACAATGTCTGCCAAATGTTGCATTAGACTTTAACTCCATGCATTAGTTCTGTATAGATTAGTTTGTACCTGCATGTGTTTGTATGTGCATGCATTGGCTTTCCATTTAATTAGTTTGCATGTAGCAAATAACTAGGACCTGTCACGTGTGTGTCCACGCACATGATTAGATCGAGTCGTAGATGAGTTGGTCAGCCTCCTGGCGATCCTCCGTGGGATGGCACAGGTGAATAGGATTGCACGGAGACTTAGCATGTAATGGCCACATTCTGTTGGGCGTGCAGCCGAGAGAATAAAGGAAGAAAAAAACAGAAAAGAGGACGGCAGTTGCGCCTCGCAAAATACTGGTGTCTTCGTCTACCTCTCTCTCATTCATCTCCCTCGTGTCCACGTGTTTACTCCGGCCGGCGATCTATCAAATCTGTCATATGGTGATGCTCCATAACATCAAATGTTGGAAGAGAATGCCTAGCGAGCCTCCATAAAAATATCTTAAGCTTTGATGGGACCTTACAAATCCACAAATTGGTCCAATCATTTGTCTCCTGCGCAGAATCAGAATGACCACTTTCATGATGCATCCAACCTTCACATGGTAACTTCGTGTTCGGTAGCATTTTGTAAGCCGGTCTCGTGGAACAAAGACCTTTCTTTTGTGTGACCAAGGCCAGAAATCATCCATCTTCCATGTACACAAAGGAATGCTCAAAATAGTAGATGCATCTATAGGCAGAAAGGACTCCCGGATGAGAGACTCCCGCCATGTTGCAGTAGTCACATCAATTAGCTCCTTAACCATGACCGGCGAAGTATTCTGTTGGCTAGTAATCGGGTTCATGGTGCTTTCACGTGGTATCCAATTATGGCCCCAAATCTCAGTCGTTGCCCCATTGCTGATCCTCCTTATTAGACCTGAGCAAGCACATCTCTTCCTTCTACAATAGACCGTCAAATTTGAGAAGGGTGGGACCCATCTGTAGCATCTAGAAAAGAAGCGCTAGGAAAATATACTGCTCTTAGTGTTTTTTCGAAACAGAGCCAAGTATTGCCTCATCTATTAATTAAGCAGAAGAGAATTGTCCAGTTAATTACAGAAAACTGGGCAAAAACCGGAACAACAAGGGCCAAGCCCACTCCCAAAGACTGAAACACACAATGCAAAGCCCACCCTAGTATTTTGGCACCAAGGGAAGTTGGTTCTTGCAAAATCCTCCACATGAGGGCTAAATTAAATAACTCAAAATCCCTAAAACCCAGGCCACCCAAAAATTTGGGCCTCATCATCACATCATACGAGACCCATGCAACATCCCTTTTCCCTCCATTACTTCCCTAACAAAATTTCCTCGGAGAATCCATGTCCTCACATAATCCACGTGGGGGCTTGAAGCATCCCATGGAGTAAACTAGGATGGCTTGCACCACAGACTTGATTAACACTTCTTTACCACCGATTGATAACATCTTCTCAAGCCATCCTTGTATCTTCTTCCAATTTCTATCTTTCAAAATTTTAAATGGACCATTCTTTGACCTTCCAACATCACTTCGCATACCTAAATACTTCTCGCTAAGAGATTAATTGTTAACATTGAGAGTGCCCTTGACCTCCTCTTTTACCAGCAGGGGACATTTTTTTGCTAAAGAAAACTAAATATTTTTCCTTATTACTTTTCTGACCCGATGATTTGCAGTATACATCCAACTAGTGTGGTACCTCTTCCACACCTTCTCGGCTTGCTTTGGAAAATAGCACGTTGTCATCAGCGAAAAGTAAATGGCTCACTAGTGGTGCCAATGGAACCACTGTAATGCTACTGACATGTGATGAGTGATTGTTTGATTTAAAGAGGCACGCAAGACCCTCTGCCGCGAACAAGAAAAGATAGGGTGAAAGAGGATCTCCCTGATGGATCTTGAGGGTTTAAAACTTTCAAGCTTTTTTCCATTAAACATCACCGAGAAAGGAACAATGCTTACCATACCCATAACCACTGCAATCGAATTCAATATGCCCACTCCAATCTGTCATAGGTCTTCATCATATCCATCTTGAAAACACAAGAATGATGATTCCAGGATCTATTCCTCTTCATAAAATGCAGACATTCATAAGCAGATATAATATTATCAGTAATTAAACGCCCCAAAACAAATGCGAACTCCTCCTCTGAAATAATATCTTGAATTTTTTGCTTGAGTTGGTTTGCTAACACTTCACAGGCAATGTTATAAAGAACATTGCACAAACTGATGGGTCGAAACTAGGAAAGAGATGTAGTGCTTGAAACTTTGGGAATAAGTACTAGTACTGTGTCATTGATAGTTTTTGCTGACTCGGTACCTTCAACAATATGTAAAACAATCCTTGTGACATCCTTCCCAAATACCTCCCAATGGTGCTGAAAAAATCTTGCTGGAAATCCATCTGGTCCTAATGCTTGTAGAGTTGACATATGAAAAAGTGTCACCTTAACCTCCTCCTGAGAGAAAGGTTTGGTTAGAGTGACATTCATCTTCAGCGATACCTTGCATGGTACTATAGTAGTTACCCTAGCCATATCTCGCACCCCTTATGTAGCAAAAAGATTAGTATAATATTCAGTAGCCATTGCTTCCAAAAATTTCGGGTCTGTCAAGACTTCACCAGTGGGAGAGAGTAAATTTTTGATATAGTTTCTCCTTCTCATGTTGGCTCTGAGGAGGAAAAAAAAGTGTTCCGGTCCCCCTCAGATAGCCATTGGATCCTAGACCTTTGCTTCCATATTACCTCTTCCTGATGGTATAACTCCACCAAGTTCTCATTTATTTTTAGCTATAGGTGGTCAGGGCTGACCCTACTTGGATGAATCTGTAAAATTTCTAGTTCAGCTTTAAGCTCTCTAATTTTCTTTTGGACACTAAGGGAGTCTTTCCAACCTTCCAAGACAGCCTGATAAGGATAGTAGCAAGTCCTTAATACCATCATCTTAATTTACATGGGGTGCACTATTGGGAAACATAGTAGAAAACAAATTTTTTCCCTACAATCAACCATGAACACTATGAAGATGCAATAGCAGTTTGGATCGGATCACTACCAAATCCGAGTTGCAGCGGAAGACGACGAGTTGGTGTAGATCGTACTTGGAGTCCCTTGAACCATCGATGAACGATCCCTCAAATGGACGACCGAAAGCATGACCTTTCTACAGATTGCAAGCGTACGATCTTCACGATGCGGCAGCGCATCACCGTCCAGAGCTAATCGTTGCTAGAGAATTAGATGGAGGAGATTAGAACCACACTGGGCTTCTAATTATGAGGACCAGAGGATCTAGGTCTAGCTCTAACTAGATCAACTAGGATCAATTTGAAATAGAACTAGAGAACTAGAGGAGGCTCCAAAAATTGTGTGTCCAAAGTCTAAAATCCTCTAGTATATATAGGTTGGAGGAGAGGGGAGGGGCGCCACAAGGGGGGAAGGTTTCCCTTCCCCCTTTTGTTGGTCAAGGATGGGAAACCCCCACCAATTCGGCCTCCCTCTCTCCTTCTCATGAGAAGGGGGCGGCTTCCCTATTGGGCTCTTGTGACCCAATATGCTTTCCACCACTTGGCCTTTTAAGACCCATTGATATTTAATTAAATATAAAAGCCTCCTAACTATTATTATTATTAATGTAAAATCTCCGGAAATATTTTCCACCTATATATTATTTAGTGGTAGTACCCGGTATTGCGTGATAAACTCCGAACCCTTTCGGTGATCTCGAAACGCTTATGGTTCCTCTCGAAACTATTTCAAATATAAAGAAACAATTTCATAAATATTTCCTCATTACTCCTGTCCTACTAACAGTCAGCAGATTGTGATTACCTTAAGCTTGTGACCCTGTAGGTTCGGTAAAACATAGACATGAACAAAACCCCTTTCGTTCAATGATCGGTAGCGGAACCGTGGGCATCCATATCGATCCCTATGAGTACACGAATGACAGTCGAGTGAACCTTTGGTTATCATGTGCTATTCCCTTTGCTTCGTGATACTTTACAAAACCCGAGGTGAGATATATCGGTATCCTCTTGAGTCATACACGTGCTCACTATACTGGTCTCCTCGTTACCCATTTTTTGTTCTTTCTCGTTGACATGTTCTGTCATCCACGTGACATAGTTACCCGTGTTTGGCTAGACGATGATGGATGCCATCACACCAAGAGGGCCTTAAGAACATCTCTCCATCTTTGGAGGATCAAATCCCATTCTCGAGCTATCTAGTCCCTTGTCAAACTCTCAGATGAACCTCTAAGTTATTGTTATGACCGTTGTGTTACATATGAAGTTTGAGAAACTCGATAGTTCATCATACGGTAAGAAGTGGCTACGATACACTCATGGTCTAAGGAACTAAATCACATGTTAACACTCCGTGTTATAACAATTGACTTCTGACGATATTATCTATAACAAACAAGTTTGGGTCGATGCAATTTGATCGTTCTTGTAGTGTCATACTCTCATTGTTGTTTTAGGAACATCGTTACTCTTAACAATATCCTAAGATCCAGAAAGCATGATCACCAATGACACTAGAGCTAGTTTGAGAGGCGAGACTAGGAATATTCTTTTCTCGTTGATCATTCAACACATGCATATGAGTTTTCCACTGAATCGCATATTTTAGGATCATAGCAGTTATATCATAGAATATAAACTCTTAATTATAAACATGGAAATATAATAATAAAATATTATTTCCTCTAGGGCATATTTTCAATAGACTCCCACTTGCACTAGATACAATAATCTAGTTAGCACATTTTCTTTTACACCAATGGCTATCCGGTGTTTGTTCATACTTTGCTTGTGGTATAGCCTTCGTCCTATCAGATCTTGACAACATCAAATTTACGTGTATCATTTGCATTTCTATGCATTTATCATGCTTTCACAAGAATTCACAATTTGTGTGAAACTGGCTTTGTATATATTGAATCACTGGTAGGACCTTTGATTCCTTAGACTGAGCTATGGAACCACTATTGCAAATAATGTTCCATTGGCATAATCATCTACAAACCATACCAAGCTAATACATGAACTTTTGATTCATCACCATCCATTGTTGCTTCTAAAGCGACATATACTCAGTCTTCTAGTATAGAATTCACCAAAGTAACTTTCTTGGACCAATTCCAACTTACCGTGCCACCATAAATCATTTAATTGAAATAGAAAATCACTTGAAGCACCGAGCCTGTATTGATGTAACTTCTTACAACAATCTTTTAATTTTCACTTTAGTCCTATGATCAACAATTTTGACCATTTTGGTAACTTTACTCACAACTTACTTGGAGTATTGGACATATCTGGTTGTTTACATACAATGGAATATAATTAACACAAGTGTGATTGAAATCTTGTATTTCTCTATCACTATTTCAAGATACCGATTCTTGCTTAAAACTCCTTCCATGTGACTTCAACAAGAAACTCTTCTTGGAATTTTACATACTAAACTGCTTTAGTATCTTATCAATATCTATTTTGGCTAAGCCTGATTAGGCACTACTATCTCCATAGATTATTATGCCTAACACTAGGACTATATTGCCTAATAACTTTACTAGAAAAATGGTTTCAATCCTCGATGAAATCAAATTATTTGACCATTTCATCAGAACAAAGATTTCAACTCCACTATGCTTGCTTCAATCCATTATATGATCTCTTGAAGTTTGCATACTTACTAGCATCCTCTCGATCGACAAAATTATCTTTGAACTGTATCAAATATACAATCTCGGTTCTATTTCCATGTCAAGGGAATAATTTTTACATGCATCTATTATATCTTATAATAGAAAATTTTAGTAATTGCTAGTCCGAACTGACTTTAAGTATTGCTATAATGGGATAATCTCGTCGTAGTCAACTCCTTGATCTTGTCATAAACTATGTGTAACAAGTAAAGTGCTATAAAACATTTTTATCTTTGTTAGCTTCTAGATCCATTACTATCACTACTGCAGGATGCTGCTAACGCGACACTATAATCAGAGACCCTTCGATGAAATTATGTGCGATGCATTAATTGTAAATGGTGATGTAAAAACCTGTAAAAATGATAAAAAATGTTTGCAATGGCGGATACATCAAACACGGTTCAGATTATAGTTGCGTGTGCGATGGGTGGCATATGGTTCTCTCCAATGAACTATTTTCGATGAGCATAATAGTAGAAACGGTCAGACAGATGAAGTGTGTGTGCAATATACACCATACATTTCACTCGGATGAACTGTTTATGATTAGGCAACACAATTGAGGCAGTCAGCTAGATCAAGGTATGTGCGATATATGGCATACAGTTCACTCGGATGAACTGTTTGCGATTAGCCAACACAACAGAAACGGTTCAACTTAATAAGATGTGTGTGATACACGGCAAACATGACAATAATCAGAAATGTGTGGGAAGACCAATAACAACACAGACGATTCCTGTTAACAAGCCGTGTGTGTTGTGAGCAAATGATTGCTGGTATACAATTGTGAGTGATTGATGAAGTCATCACCGACGGGTTCCATTGTTTAGTCCGTGTGCGATGTGATTTGCTCTGTCCGCACAACATCTACGCCCTGTCTACAGAGCATCAACATATATACTTAAATATACTTAAAAACATCATTGCATAACCAAATTAAGCATACAATTACATAAGTGACTACACACATAACATTCCAACACACCAAAGTAAGCAATTACATGCATACTAAACTAGGAGAAATGAGAATCTAATCATCTACATGTTGTTGTGACGATGCTTGCCATTTCTCTGCTTCCGGCTGAATCCCTGGCCGTTTTGGGGAAGGAGGTACTTCCTCATGCCAACTATCCGCCTGTACATCTGGTATCTCATGTACGGCTTCCTTGGCCGTGTACACGACGTGAGCTTTGTTGAGTTTCTCCATCTAGTCCGAGTGCCAGGCACGCTTGTCCTTGTTGCAAGAATCCTTCATGTCTATGTAGTAGGGGTCGATGATGGCCTCGGCGAGGTGAACTAGTGAGTCCTTCTCATGCTTCTTGCTACCCCAGATCTAGTATTGGCCCTGGATGTCGACAAGTTTCTGGCAGGCGATGCCTGAATTCTAGAGCACCTTTACATCATTGGTGATGTCCACCATAATGAACATGTAGTGCGGGCTGTTGGCAAACCTGGTGAAACGCTCGCAAGGCCTTGTGGCCAGGCAGTAGTGGTAGACAAGGACGTGATTGCGCATGCACATATGGGCGACAACGACCTTGGGACGAGGCCCAACACGAGCGCATGTGTACTCGAGGTCGAACCCGACCACCTTGTACTTCTCCTCAGCAAGCAACATCTCCATGATGTTGATGGAGTGCTCCACCCAGACCAGTTTGTTGGTGTACACCACCGAGAGCTCCATGAACCTTTCGTGGGTGTCCACCACAGCATGCATGGTGAACTGCTGCTCGTTGTCGGCAGCCACTCGGAGCACCATTGGAGCCGCGCAGGATACCCCTAAGAATATGTCCTTGTGGATGTGCTTCTTGCAATACTGGGGCACAATTGAAAGGTTGAAGAGACACAAGGGTTAAATGACCATTGTAATAAATGGGGGCCAGCCGACCTGTAATCTCCATGTCTTGTCACCATGTTCATAGCGGAGGATTCCAGTGCACGCTTGAGCACCCCACACGTGTTTTGTTTGACCACGCATGGGCTCGAAGAGGTGCCAAATGTATTGTGGTGAGCCTGTTCCCACGCAACTGCGTAGTTTACCATGCGCAACTGCACAAGCTTCCCACCCGCCTAGTTTCGCCATGCGTTAGCTAGAAGAGGGGCAAATCTTTGGCGTTTATTGGCAAAAAGCTTTGCAAAAACGAAGTGTGTGGAATGGTTTCGATCATAAGTTTACCCATAGGTGATGAGGTCAAAGTTACATAGAAGGGTGATGATGGACACTCGAATGCGATAATTAATTTTGTACTCTACAGGGCACACGGTTGAAGAAACCAACTGTGTGTAATAATGTCAAAGATCATTGCCGAGTTAGCTATACAAATCATTTGCTATGAGATCGACAAGGGAAACACCTTCGAGAATGGTTAATAAAATATAAGTCCATTGCATATTAAGGTCAAAATAGTGCTACCAATATACGAGTCTCATATGATGCCATTTCAACGTTGTACCACAAAAGCCTGACATATTACAAGGTTCAAATTTTAGACTTATATGGCTCAAATTCGAAGATTACAAGGTTCAAACAGATATTAGAAATGAAATTCAGCTTATTCAGCTGCAAACACCTATGCTGACCAACTGAACATGGATATAAGAGAGGTTCAAACTAATATTACCACTTGTCAGGCTGGTTTCAAAACCTCATCAATTCTACAAAGGGATCAGCCACTGACAAGTCATGTATGGGGTTGACACAATGACTTCCGATGACTCTGTCATATGAAGTTCCAAAATGAAATTCAGCCTTTTCGAAACCTTTTCCATTCTGCCACAGCCGCCAGCGCTGATCAACAAACCATTCATTTTTGTGAAATAATAGTAGGGCAAACCTCATTACCTTCAGCACCCTTGCTCTGACAACAAAGAACCTGGCGAATATAATCTCTGGTAAGGTCCCTCAGTAGGAGTTCAAAGTAATTTCTAAGAGAGTAGATCTAGGCATTCAATGTGATTGTTATATGGTACCACACTATCCACCATCGGGCCTAATCTTATCTGCAAAAGAAGAAAACGTGTTAGTGCTTACATGCAGTTTGAACACTACTACATTCCTATTTGGTTTGTAGGATTTGTAAAATGCACTAACGTGCCATCTTTGATCCGACATGATTAACATGGGCATCTGATTACAATCTAGAAAATGTAGCCTTCCTCACAAGAGGTTGGAATGGATGAAAAATTCCCTAAGAAAACCAGTACATATGAATACAAAGGAGAAATGCTTATGGATTGTAACCATATGAATCAAGCAACCAATATGGGGGGGGACCTGTATGTACTGAAATCCTCCAAAATTCCTTTAGAAATCGCAGTACATGGTCATTGTAAACTTGGGAAAAGGTGTCAAAAACTAAACTCCCTTATGGTTAACATTTAATAGGAAAGGAACATCACTTCGATATATAGCTTCTCCAGGCGTGGAAAGCATCTCAGGAAACTAACAACTTGGTCCAGGTTGGGGCCGATAGATTCTAGTGCCAAGACCTTCACTATGCGCAGATTCAGGGTTAAGCTTATCAGAATCATTTTCTGGACGACAGACGAATATACATCTTCAAAATTATAAATAATGTTAATTTCAAGAAGGAGAAGTAGAAGGTGACTGTTGTACCTAAATGGTTCTAGATTCAGTAACAAGTTTGGAGTATTTTTCACACGAACCTTTTGTGATGTCTTGTTGCAGCACCAACAACACACATAAATAGTCCAGAGAGTCATGGAGGTGATGTGGAAGCTACTCAACCCATTGATCGCCTGAAGACGAAGGTACTTGAGTGCAGTACACCCGCGCAGTAGGCGCTCCATGTCATCCTTTAGGATGCAGACAACGACGAGCTCGAGGTACTTCAATCATGGTAGAAAAAGAGCGGGCGCATCATTAAGGGGGGATGGTAGTTCATGAACTTGGCGAGGCGCAGCATGGGCGTGAGGCGGAGCATGGACATTAGCAGCGAGTGCATACTCCCATCATTAAAACTAAGCTCCTCGAGCTGATCTAGGGCGGGGGATCAGAACCACTCGTCAATCTTGGCTCGGTCCATGCCATTGGAACAGAACTTGCCCATTCTAAGGCCTCTGAAAGAAGAAGGGCTCCCTTGGTGATTTTGATAATTAATGTCAACATATCTCTTGTTGAACTAATATCTTCATTTAGTATATTTCAGAAAGTTCAACAATGGCGTGGCATGGACAAGAAGATGTGTACCCCCTTAAAAATGCTAAGGACAAAGATTGGCAAAAGCTCAAAACTCTTCATCTCTATTTTAGTGATCCAAGATCACATTGAGTCCATAGGAAAGCCAATACTATTAAAAGGGGATGAGGTGTTGCTTAATGGTCTGCGTGCTCAAAAGTGCTTAGTGATATGCTCCAAAACCCTCAACCACTTTCTCAAATCCAAATATGTCCAAAATCTAAAGTCAAACTTGGCCCCACCGATTTGATCTATCCAGCGCCACCGAGTTCTTTTGACATAGCCACTGCCAGAAACCCTAATCAGTTCGGTGTCACCGATACGGATCTCGGTCTCACCGAGATGGCCCTGCAAACTCTCTGTTGCTTGTTGTAATTATTTCGGTCTCATCGAAATGAGCGATTGGTCCCACCGAGTTTGCCTGACCAACTCTCTGTTTGTTCGTTGCTGAAATCGGTCTCACCGAGTTCATGCAATCGGTCACACCGAGATGAGGTTTTTCCCTAACCCTAGCACACCGGTCCCACCGAGTTGATCATGTCGGTCCCACCGAGAATCCTAACGTTCACATTTTAAACTGAATCGGTCTCACCGAGTTCACCTATTCGGTCTGACCGAGTTGGGTCAAATGTGTGTAACGGTTGGATTTTGTGTGGAGGCTATATATACCCCTCCACCCCCTTCTCTATTCATGTGAGAGCCATCAGAACGTGCCTACACTTCCACAACTCATTTTCTGAGAGAAAACCACCTACTCATGTGATGAGACCAAGACATTCCAATACAACCACAAGAATCTTGATCTCTAGCCTTCCCCAAGTTGCTTTCCACTCAAATCATCTTTCCACCATAGCTAAATGTGTGTGTGAGAGAGTTGAGTGTTAGGGAGACTATCATTTGAAGCACACGAACAAGGAGTTCATCATCATCATGCCATCTATTACCTTTTTGAGAGTGGTGTCTCCTAGATTGGTTAGTGTCACTTGGGAGCCTCCGACAAGATTGTGGAGTTGAACCAAGGAGTTTGTAAGGGCAAGGAGATCGCCTACTTCGTGAAGATCTACTCAAGTGAGGCAAGTCCTTCGTGGGATAGACAAGGTTGCTTCTTCGTGGACCCTTCGTGAGACTCGCGCAATCGTTACCTTTCGTGGGTTGAAGTCTCCACCAATGTGGACGTACAATATCACCACCTATCAAAACCACGCCAAAAATCTCCATGTCTTCATTGCATTTGCACACTCCATCCCATCCCTTTACTTCCTTGCAAATTGCATGCTTTACTCTTTCTGCTGCTCATACTCTTGTCATGCTTGCTTAAAATGTATTGTGAATGTTTAAACTTGTGCTAAGACTCCACCTCAACTTGAAGAACTTAAAAATTACTACTTTTGCTTGTTGAGGGTCTAATCACCCCCCTCTAGACACCTCTTCTCAATCCTTTCAGCCTCTGATTGGGCCATGGTGACTACCAAGGATCAGGGACAACGCATCCACGCTTTTGCGACAGCCATGGCAGAGCTGGTGGGTGTCGATGAGGTCGAGAGGGGTGGAGTGCCATAGGGGGTGCCACCACCGGGAAAGGACGGTTGTCCATGCCCCATATTTGATTGGGAGGAGGGAGATGATGACTATCAACATATCATTGGGGAGGTTGCTGATGAAGTCTAAGCCTGCTGGACTCACTTGCGGTTCTTGCTCGACCCGCCTCCGCTTGTTGGCAGCCTCGTTCTCCACCCCCGGAGTCTCCTCGTCAGTGGCGCTTTCTGATAGAAGTGGGAGTATGGGGAATATCTAGTTAAAACAGGGCAAAAGAAAAGCATATTGGTAACTAGAAGTTAGTAGGTAGGAATAGAGTAAGAAAATGGAATAACAATTGGTTTCTTAAATACTACACAATTCCTTTGATATTGCTGGGTAAGTCAACATGCCGATACTTGAAAAGAACACTTACTTCGAACAAAGTTTGGATGGTTGATATTGTTGGGAAAGTTAGCAGACGTCTCATGACCAGGCTCTTTTATGTGTAGTGCAATTTTAGTGCTAGATTTTAGTACACAAAATTTAGAAATTTCTGTCCAAAGACCCATACCAAAATAGGAGTGACCACGTTCATCAAGTCTTACAGAAGCAACGATTGTAAATCCATGGTTTGTGTTTAGTATGACATCCCTGCAGTCTTGATTTATGTAAAGGGCAAGATTGTGTACTACAGATGCTGTTGCATAGCAAGGGACGTGTTGCAGAAAATGGTAGGATTGTCAAAGAATATGGTAACATGAAAATATGGGCGAAATTGAAAGAACAGTACAATAGTTGAAATCAAAGGACAAAAATCTATAATTAAACAGATAGTGTAACCATGATGTCATGGAAATATGAGAGTAATCGAAAGAACAATACATCATTAATTTGCCTAATATAGAAAGAAGAGGAAAAAAATCCCCTTTGACGTATATGCTGGATGTGGCACCTTTTATCCAAATGTAGCAATATATAGTATATGTTCAGGAAAGTAGACCATGCCAACCAATGTAGGGTGAGATTGAACATACCGTGCGCATCCTGAAATCATGTGGTACGGTGAGATGGAACTGCAAGGATTTCTGGTCAAGGCCGCAAAGTCCTGATGTGTCTGCACATTGTACACTCTATGAATGAAAGAAAACCCTCAAATTAGCTCGAATAAAAATGAATTCACGGTGATTTCGGCTGGGTGATTAAAGGAGGCACATGAATTGGGATAAGAGATGAGATAATATCTCAGTAAATTAGTTACCTTGTTGTCCATGAGAAAAAACCTCAATACCGTGGATTCCCCAACCGGGCGGAGCTTGGTCGACGACGAGCAACATCGAGAAAGTTGATGGCGATAGGCAGTGGCAAGCGGAAGTGGCAAAATGCGGTGGGGTTTGCTAGAAGCCTTGTGGCGGCGACAACCGTCGAGCTAAGTGGTTGCCGTGTCAAAGGCGGTGCCATGCAGAGTCATGGAGGATCTTGTGTAGGTGTGAATGGGGACCGGAGGGGGTGGTGGCGGGGTGAGGGTTTTTGTGGTGTGGGTTTTCTTTTTCCCTTTTTGAATAGAGTGGTGAGGATTTTCTGTCCCACAAAGAGTTTTGGAGGCAACAGTTTGCTAGAGCCAACCGTGTGTGATTGACGTAACTGGGAAAATGGAAGTCATTGCACACGGTTTCAATTTGGAAAAAAATAATCATGTTTTAGGGTGGTTCCACTTTTCCTTCGTTGGTTGAATCTGAAATATTTAAGCACGCTAAACATTGACCCTAATATGCATAACATTCCATCAACGGAACTGAGTGCATCCATATCTCACATTTAGACATAAGTAAACATAGATTAAACATACTCGAGCATAGATAATAAGCATACACAAGCATAGTTCAACCATATATAGTTCAACCATCATTAAGCATACTCAAGCACATTTATAATTAAGACACTGCATAGCCATGCATAGTTCAATCCCACATCTAATCTCATGTGCCGGGACGATCGGGAAGCTTCTCCAGGTACTCAGCATACGTGGCATGCGCCACCCTGCGGGAATACTTCTGCCTGAAGGATCCAGCGACTCATCCTCTTGCATGTGCCAGAACACTTTGATATGCACTATGAAGCTTTTGTTTGCAAAATGGGCATCGAAAGCCCTAGTTCCAGGTCATAATATGCTTGTTATGCATTCCCACATAAAGCTCCCTGAGGATTTGCCTCTTGTACCTCCTCTGGCCATCTTCATCCCCACTGTCCACATCGTCAGATAGCACCTATACATATAGTAAAAATGTGGCGTCAAATTTGGAATACAAACTAATCTCTAGCGAACATTTGGCAGTTGCCAAAATTTGGCATCAAATCAATTTTTACATGCCATAAAGGAGGATTAGGAATTTATGGCTAATTTTTAGACATATCCAAAGATTATGGTTCGAATTTTAAGCACAATTGTCTATGTACAGTCCAATCTTGAAAAAATGACACAAACATGTATGTATGTCATTCAAAAACAATTGTCAAGACCTGGCTAGGAATTATTAGCACGAACACTAACC
Source organism: Triticum aestivum (assembly GCF_018294505.1). Lineage (NCBI taxonomy): Eukaryota > Viridiplantae > Streptophyta > Magnoliopsida > Poales > Poaceae > Triticum > Triticum aestivum. The sequence continues at coordinate 386,110,494 of NC_057803.1, read as the reverse complement.
CTAGTCGGATTATTAGAAGAAATCATTTGCACAGATGAAACAACTAATCACTTATCATTTGTACCATTCAAACAATCAATACACTACACGGATCTAACAAAACTTACTCAGATTTCATGGATTGAGAGAACATAACCATAGGATTTCTATTCCAAAAAGGGGTGGCAGGAGTAACCAGAGAAACTCTAGGATGTATTCCACACATATATGGGTATAGATGTCTAACCGGTTGTCTGCCGTCATCGGGGTCATCGCCGGAGTCGTTGCCCCAATCGTCGTCAGAGTCGATGTGGACCTCCGACTCCGGCTGTGGAAGCACGACACCGTCGGCGACATCAAGATGTAGCGATACCTCATCGGTGGCGATGACAACCTCTATCTCCATCTTCACACTGTGCTTTGGTGCTTCAGCAACCCCAGCGTTGCCACTCCCTTCGATGGGGCACTTCGGCGACATCCTCATACACTGACGGCTTTGAGGACTGAGAGCGGTATCAAGGATGCAGGTGGAGAGAGAGGATTGTGTGTGTGGCGAGGATGGGGGGTGCGGTTGCTCAGGAGTGCCATTAATATGGAGTAGTGGGATAGAGGCGGGCAGTGGCCAAACCGCTGGCTCGCCTCCCGGTGAGCCTGCGTAGTGGACTGCTGGCATTCCTACCTTCATTTCACACAGCTACTCGCATGCCTCCCGTTGACACTACGCAATGAGCACGCCTCCCGTCAATTGATACACCTGCACGCACACCTCCCGGTCTGCCTGCGCGGCGGACTACTCGCATGCGTCCCGTCAACCCACTCCTGCTCGCATGGCACACGGGACGCGTGGCAGCATGTATATTGTTTTTCTATTTTGTTGATTAATGCTGCCGCTTTATTGCTTAACCGCAGCATGGCACGTATCCATTGTTGGTCTAATACCCACGGTTCTAATAAATAATCTGTTTGCGATATTGGTTCCCAATTATTAATAATATCCTATATTTAAGAAGATAAAAATTACATGAAAACTTGTCTCAAATTTGACAAAAAGTACAATACCACTGTGTATTGGTTTCAATATGACAACATGGTAAGTTTTATGAATTTCAACTAAGTTTTGGATGTCCTACTAGATTTTAAAAATCAAGATTCTCAATGTTTGAACTTTCTTGCACAAGGAGTAAACATGCACCCAGTGACACACATGTGTTTTTCCAATCCATTTAGGTGTACTATCATGTGTGCATGTAGCTCAAATTTTATTTTTGCACATTATACCCCTATAAAATCAATGAAAATGTACCAAAATGTCTTAATGATCTCTGTTTTTTTCAAAATTAAAACATTCCTCCTTGGGTAACATATGTTCACCGCGGAAGTTGTGTGTGCGTCTCGGGGGGGGGGGGGGGGGTCTGGCAGTACACTACGAGTCGTGATCCACCGTGTGGGATTGGCCGTTTTGTGAAGAAGACGCCACATCGAAGTTGTGAATTCATTATTTAAAACATTACCCAACCCTTTCATACATACATGTTTGGGCCACATGCAACCGGTGGTTGTCCTACACGACACTCACTCGCGTGTGACGCTTTCTGTGGGCCTGCGAGGTCGTCATCCATCACTTTGACCTACAACCGGTAGAGAGGTTAATTTGACCAGCAAGGTTGATTCTTTTTTGTTTGTGTTATGGTGGGAGTATATAGTACACGTCGAAGAGGTGGGAGGGGACCAACATATATAAACTACATACACGTCCATGAACACACACCTCACATAGTGTGGGGACTTTTCGGTTTCTTAGGCATGTGCCACATCAAAGTTGTGCGTTTGATATTCAAACATCACACAACACCTCTTTGGGACGCATGCATGTGCAGGCAGTGGTTATCCTAGGACAATCACGTCTGACGCTTCCATCTGTTGGCCCGCGAGGTCATCATCCATATGCATGTTTTGGAACATAGAATGCAATTTCAAAAAATTTCCTACGAACACGCAAGATCTAACTAGGAGATGCATAGCAACGAGAGGGGGAGAGAGTGTCCACGTACCCTCGTAGACCGAAAACGGAAGCGTTAGGTTAACATGGTTGATGTATTCGAACGTCTTCACGTTCCAACTGACCCAAGTACCGAATGTACGACACCTCCGTGTTCAGCACACGTTCAGCTCGATGACGTCCCTCAAACTCTTTTTCCATCAGAGGGTTGAGGGAGAGTTCCGTCAGCACGACGGCGTGGTGACGGTGATGGTGATGTGATCCGCGCAGGGCTTCGCCTAAGCACTACGACGCTATGACCAGAGGAGTAAACTGTGGAGGGGGGCACCGCACACGGCTAAGAGAACAATTGATGTGCCTTTGGGGTGCCCCCACCCCCGTATATAAAGGAGAGGGGGAGGAGGTGGCCGGCCAGGAGGAGGCGCGCCAAGGGGGGAGTCCTACTAGGACTCCACTCCTAGTAGGATTCACCCCCCTTCCTTCCAACGGAGAGGGGGGAAGGGGAAAGAGGGGAGAGGGAGAAGGAAAAGGTGGGGGCGCGTGTCCAATTCAGATTGGGTAGGGGGAGGCGCTCGCCACCTCTTGTGGCATGCCTCCCTCTCTCCACTATGGCCCATGAGGCCCATTAACTTTCCCGAGGGTTCCGGTAACCTCTCGGTACTCTAAAAATCCCCAAACCTTTTCGAAACCATTATGGTGTCCGTATATAACCTTCCAATATATCAATCTTTACCTCTTGACCATTTTGAGATTCCTTGTCATGTCGGTGATCTCATCCAGGACTCCGAACAAACTTCAGTCACCAAAACACACAACTCATAATACAAATCATCATCGAAAGTTAAGCGTGCGGACCCTATGGGTTCGAGAACTATGTAGACATGACCGGGACACATCTCCGGTCAATAACCAATAGTGGAACCTGGATGCTCATATTGGTTCCTACATATTCTACGAAGATCTTTATCGGTCAAACCACATGACAACATATGTCATTCCCTTTACTTGCCCGGGATTCGATTGTCGGTATCATCATACCTAATTCAATATCGTTACTGGCAAGTCTCTTTACTCATTCCGTAATACATCATCCCGCAACTAATTCATTAGTGACATTGCTTGCAAGGCTTATAGTAATGGGCATTACCGAGAGGGCCCAGAGATACCTCTCCGATACTTGGAGTGACAAATCCTAATCTTGATCTATGCCAACCCAACAAACACCTCTGGAGACACCTGTAGAGCATCTTTATAATCACCCACTTACGTTGTGACATTTGATAGCACATAAGGCGTTCCTCCGGTATTGGGGAGTTGCATAATCTCATAGTCAGAGGAATATGTATAAGTCATGAAGAAAGCAATAGAAATAAAACTAAACGATCATTATGCTAAGCTAACATATGGGTCTTGTCCATCACATCATTCTCTAATGATGTGATCCCGTTCATCAAATGACAACACATGTCTATGGTCAGGAAACTTAACCATATTTGATTAACGAGCTAGTCAAGTAGAGGCATACTAGGGAAACTCTATTTTGTCTACGTATTCACACATGTGCTAAGTTTGTGGTTAATACAATTATAGCATGAGTTGCATAATCTCATAGTCAGAGGAATATGTATAAGTCATGAAGAAAGCAATAGCAATAAAACTAAACGATCATTATGCTAAGCTAACGTATGGGTCTTGTCCATCACATCATTCCCTAATGATGTGATCCCATTCATCAAATGACAACACATGTCTATGGTCAGGAAACTTAACCATATTTGATTAACGAGCTAGTCAAGTAGAGGCATACTAGGGACACTCTATTTTGTCTATGTATTCACACATGTGCTAAGTTTGTGGTTAATACAATTATAGCATGAATAATAAACATTAATCATGATATAAGGAAATATAAATAAAAACTTTATTATTGCCTCTAGGGCATATTTCCTTCAGTCTCCCACTTGCACTAGAGTCAATAATCTAGATTACATAGTAATGATTCTAACCCCCATGGAGTGTTGGTGCTAATCATGTTTTTCTTGTGAAAGAGGCTTAGTCAACGGGTCTGCAACATTCAGATCCGTATGTATTTTGCAAATCTCTATGTCTCCCTCCTTGACTTTATTGCGGATGGAATTGAAGTGTCTCTTGATGTGTTTGGTTCTCTTGTAAAATCTGGATTCCTTCGCCAAGGCAATTGCTCCAGTATTGTCACAAAATATTTTCATTAGACCCGATGCACTAGGTATTACACCTAGATCGGATACGAACTCCTGCATCCAGACTCCTTCATTTGCTGCTTCCGAAGCAGCTATGTACTCCGCTTCACACGTAGATCCCGACAAGGCGCTCTACTTGGAACTGCACCAACTTACAGCTCCACCATTCAATATAAATACGTATCCGGTTTGCGACTTTGAGTCATCCGAATCAGTGTCAAAGCTTGCATCGGCGTAACCATTTACGATGAGCTCTTTGTCACCTCCATAAATGAGAAACATATCCTTATTCCTTTTCATGTATTTCAAGATGTTCTTGACCGCTGTCCAGTGATCCACTCCTGGATTACTTTGGTACCTCCCTGCTAAACTTATAGCAAGGCACACATTAGGTCTGGTACACATCATTGCATACATGATAGATCCTATGATTGAAGCATAGGGAATGACTTTCATTTTCTCTCTATCTTCTGCAGTGGTCGGGCATTGAGTCTGACTCAACTTCACACCTTGTAACACAGGCAAGAACCCTTTCTTTAACTGATCCATTGTCAGGACCCCGATTCCAAGTCACATCGATCTAGCCGGTAACACCTCATATCACTTTGCGGCCTCACGCATGGTATTCCCACGGGTGTCGCATTACCATGGCCTGGGACCGTTTGCGCCTTTTGGGTCACGTATATGATAGTGTCGCTAGCATCCATATGACAGAGAACCCGGGCCGACATGGCTAGTCATGAACCCAAAGTGGCACTAACCTATGGGGATAGGCATACATGAATCACATCGAGCATGTCGGTCACCAGCGTGTGAATCCGGGCTGTAGCACTGGGCTAACAGGACTCCGGGGAACCCGGGCTGTAGCAGGCTAGGCAGGACTCCAGATGTCACCGCGTGAAATTTCCCCGAAGGGACAGACATAGGAACGAAGTGAAACACATGCCGGCCAGTCAAGTGTCCTGAGCAGTAGTGCTGGGCTAGCAGGACTCCGCTGAACCGGGCTGTAGCGGACTACTATGGCTCAAGGAGCACCAGACTACATTTCCCCATAAGAGAGGCTGCCACGGATAAACAACTAGATTGTCGGATCCCACACATACCAAGCATTTCAATCATACACATAATATGCTCGATATGTGTAAATACAACATGGCATCACAACAAAACTCTACAACTCAAGTACTTTATTTAAAGGCTCCGGAGAGCCATACATAACATGTTCATACAGGTAGGGGTCACAAGACCCGACACTCAAGTCATACAAGCATACAAGCACATGCGGAAGCAAATAAGTCTGAGTACAGACACTAGAAAGAAAGAAGGCTTGTCGCAGCCTGTCTATCTACATAGGGCCCTCCATGGCCAGAATCACCACCTGAGTGGCAAGTTACTCATCGACGTCGAGGTCTACATAAAACCCATCAGAGGGGGCGGTGTTGTCGTCTGAAAATAGTAATTAAAGCAACATCAGTACAAAGGTACTCAGCAAGTCTTACAACAGATCCTACTATACATGCTCATTCTCAAGAAGGTGGTGGAGTTATTGCAGCAAGCCAGCTTTGACTCTTGGCTAAGCTATCCTACGAGACACCACTATAAAATAGTTTCCGCACACGAGTCCACTAATCACCAACACAATACTCCAACGGGGATCCTCCCTCGTCATCCTACGAGAGGGCCATCCTCGATACTCACACTTATCTTGAGTCTTTTAGTAGTAACCATTAACTTGTCTATGAACTATATAGGCAACCAAGTAGTCCTTTACCGCGGATGCGACTATTTGAATAGATGATGTTAACCCTGCAGGGCTGTACTTCTTCATACACGCTCTCACCACTTACCGTCGTTTACACGACATGTACTCGGCAACCTTCAAGCGGAAGCCCAACGAGGGTGTCGGCCACGGCCTACCTAAATACACGAGTCTCTAGTCAAGGTTTATCGCCTATCCAGGTTCCATCCGCAGGGAGTCCGGCCAAGGTTTCCACATACGGCCCCGAACAATGTGAACAGGGTTCCCGAGACACCAAACGGGTGACTCGATACACCGTGCCACGGTGTATCTACCGCATCATAGCCCACCCCTAGGGTCAGCGCTATGCACGGCCGCCAACACATAACCTACAAACACCAGAAACTAATTGCAACTCCTGGACAGGGTACTAGGGTAATTAAGAAGCCGAGAGGGTCCATTGGTTTCGGGCCCAATGTATGGTAGTAACTGATTCTTGAATCACACATACATATCTCAGTTCTTAGGGACGGCCTCAATGAAACAACCCACCATGTACTCCTACATGGCCTCTCATCGATACCTTTACCAAAACATGTTCAACACATCCCTCACATTACCGACGTAATCATTTCACTCTATCCCATCACCCAGATGAACCAGACCTGACACAACTCTAAGCATAGCAGGCATAGCAAGGTAGGAAACACATACATGGCTCAATCAACTCCTACACATGCTAGTGGGTTTCAAATAGTTACTGTGGCAATGACATGTCATGCAGAGGATAAAGCTTCAACTACCGCTGCACACAGCAGTTTGAAACGTTATTGTCTTAATGCAGTAAATGAGAGCAGAAGTGAGAACATGGGATTGTATCGATATGATCAATGGGGCTGCTTGCCTGATGGAGTAGTAGTAGGGTACTGCCCTTCAGTTGGATACTCGGAGATATCCTCGGAGGCAGAACCTACCACGAAAGACACCACAGAGCACAATCATCACATGGCAATATGCAACAATATGATGCATGCTATGACATGGCAATATGAGGTGTCCTTCCTAATGCAATGTGAAACAAGTTGGTTTGGGTCCAGTTGAATCAAAGATTCAAATGGAAGCTTATGTTCTTTAGCATTATAAGTGTATTAGCTTGTTTCACCTAAACAGCAAGGTTAAAGTGTTTTGTCATGCATGAAACCATTACAGATGGAAAGATTGAATTTTTCTGATCAAATTTCATATATAAATCTTTGCATTTGGAGTTACAGATTAAAAGTTATGAATTTTTGAAGTTTGTAAGATTTTTTGGAATTTCCTGAATAAGATTAAATCCAAAAAAGTCCATTACTGTGTCAGCACTGCATTAGCAGGTCAACAGGCGGCTCAGGTCAAACCTGACCAGTGGGACCCACTGGTCAGTGACACCGTTAGTTAACTAACTAATTAGGGTTAGTTAGTGCTAATCTAGGTTTGACCAGGGACGGGGCCCACATGTCAGTGACTCAGGGGGGTCAAATCCCTGGTCAGCGGGGTCAAAGCACCGGCGTTTAAATGCCGGCGACGACCAGACGCGGCGGGGCAGCGCGGGATTCATGCTCCGACGACCAAAAGTGCGGCGGAGGCCATCTACGTGATGCGGGCGCTCCCCCGCATCGAGTGGTGGTGGTGGTTGGACCGGGGGTGGCTGAAAATGTCGCCGGTGACGACTTCGGCGGCTGCCGGAGCTCAGGTGAGCTCGGGGTCGTCGCTACGGCGGGCGTGGCGGCGTGGGGTTAGCTCCTACGTGCTCTACGTGGCGCGGTGAGCAAGAAGGATGTGATGGCTGAGCCGTTGCGTGGCCGGAGTCACGCCGGCGGTGAGCACAGGCGGCGGCAGGTGCGGGTGAGCTCGGTGCGGTGCGTATGGTGTACGAGAGAGAGAACAGAGAGGGAGAGGATGGCAGCAGCTCACAGCGGTCTCGATGAGCTGGTCAGCGAGGTCGGGGAAGAGCTGGAGCGGTCGAGGTAGCGAGGGGGATCACCGGCGATGGCGGATCGGGATGGGCTCGGTGCAGCGTCTCCGGGGCGAGCGAGCGCTCGGGGATCGGTCGAGGCGAAGCAGTGGACGATGGCGAAGCTTGTTGGCACGGCGAGGCGACGAGTGGACGGTGGTGGCTGCAGGCTTCATGATGGTGCGGGCGCGGCTGCGTCGGCCATGGCATCGAGGGAGCGAGGGAGAGAGCAGGGGGGAGTGTGAGGTGTCGGGTAGACCGGGGCGACACCGAGGAGGCGTTCGCGGCATCGAGGTGGTGACCAGGCGATGCAGACGAGCAGGGTGGTGGTGTGGCGAGCTCGGGCGCGTGCGCCGTGTCCCTCCTCTGCCTACTGGCAGAGGTAGGCGATGACTGGCACGGGCCAGCACTGTGCTGGGCCGGCCAGTGGGCTGCCAGGTGGGCTGCGCCAGGTAAGTGGTTGGATCCTTTCTCTCTCTCCTTTTTTTTTCTGTTTTCTATTATTTCTGTAACTTCAGGGCTTTATTAAAAATGCCAAGGCACTTCCAAAAATCATAAAACTAATCATGGCTACTGCTTAGAATATATCCAACAGTAAACATTTTAGTTTGTGATTATTTGAGCATTTAAAATATTTTATAGCATTTAACTGCCCGAATGCAAATACTATATGAATTAATCCAATGACCTTAAGATGTCCTAGAAAAGTGTGCACCATTTTTGTCAAAGGTTTTAACCCAAAACAAAAGGGTGGACTTTTTAGAAGGGCATTTCAGGTTCATTGAAAAAGTTTTTAGTAAACCTTAGTTGTTCCAGGGGGGTGCTGGGGGTTCTGTCATCCCCATTTCAGTTTTCTGGGAAATTAAACATGATGCAACACTCTAATGCATGAAATAGCTAGGGTGTGACAACTCACCCCACTCAAAAGAATCTCGTCCCGAGATTTAGGATCCGCTGGGAAGAAGGTGGGGTACTCGAGTCAAAGACGATCCTCCCTTTCCCAAGTGGCTTCCTTTTCAGTGTGGTGTGACCTTTGAACCTTAAGAAACTTGATGTTATGGCGTCGAGTGGTACGCTCGGCTTAATCAAGGATACGAACGAGATATTCCCGATATGAGAGATTATCTTGTAGATCAAGCGTTTCGTGGTCCACTCCACGAATAGGATCCGCGAAGCAATGCCTGAGTTGAGAAACATGGAAGACATCGTGAACTCTGGAAAGATGCGGAGGTAGTTCCAATTTGTAGGCAACTTCTCCTCGTTTGGCAAGAATGCGAAAGGGTCCAATGTAACGAGGAGCCAATTTGCCTTTGATACCGAATCGATGGGTTCCCTTTTAACGGAGTGACCCGAAGGTAAGCCTTCTCGCCGACTTCATAAGTCATGAGCTTATGTTTACGGTCATATTGGCTCTTTTGACGAGATTGGGCTGTTTTCAATTTCTCACGAATAACGCGAACTTGCTCTTCTGCTTCCTGAATCATCTCCGGACCAAAGAGTTGTCTTTCCCCGGTTTCTGACCAGTTAAGAGGCGTTCGACATTTTCGTCCATAGAGAACTTCGAAAGGAGCTTTGCCCAAGCTAGCTTGATAACTATTCTTATAAGCGAACTCCGCGAATGGAAGGCATTTCTCCCAATCCATTCCGAATGAAATGACCGAAGCTCGGAGCATATCCTCCAGGATTTGATTGACTCTCTCTACTTGACCACTTGATTGGGGGTGAAACGCGGTGCTAAAAGAGAGACGAGTTCCCATAGCATTTTGGAAACTTCCCCAAAATCGAGAGGTGAAGAGACTCCCACGGTCTGAGTTAATTTCCAATGGGACACCATGAAGAGACACTATTCGGGAGATGTATAGGTCAGCTAGCTGGCTAGCGGTGATACTCTCACGAACAGGTAGGAAATGGGCTACTTTGGAAAGACGATCGATCAGGACGAAGATAGCATTATTCCCTCTCTTGGTCCTGGGAAACCCAGTAATGAAATCCATACTGATTTTATCCCATTTCCATTCAGGAATAGCCAAAGGTTGAAGGGTGCCAGTAGGCCGTTGATGCTCTGCTTTAACACGACGACAAACGTCGCAACTAGCAATGTATTGAGCAATTTCTCTCTTCATCCTAGTCCACCAAAACCTCTGGCGTAGGTCTTGATACATTTTAGTACTACCGGGATGAATGGCGAGAGGGGATTCATGAGCTTCCTTAAGGATCAGCCGCCTCAGGTTTCGTGCTTTGGGAACCACTAAACGGTTTCCAAAGTATACGACACCTTGATCATCAACGGAGAAACAATTCGCGACTCCTTTCTTAATGTTTCTCTTAATACGGGAGATTCCCGGATCTACCTTCTGTGCCTTGATTATCTGATCCATAAGGGTAGGTTTCGCCACCAGGGTGGATAGGAATCCTTGAGGAACAATGTGAATGTTAAGATTATGAAATTCCTCGTGGAGATGTGGTTGACTTTGTTGTAACATCAGGTTGTTACAATAAGATTTACGACTTAGCGCATCAGCCATGACATTGGCTTTGCCCGGGGTGTAAGTTATTCCTAAGTCATAATTGGAGATCAACTTGACCCAACGTCTTTGCCGGAGATTCAAATCCGGTTGGGTGAAGATATATTTCAAACTTTGGTGATCGGTGAAGATCTCGCAACGATTACCGAGAAGGTAATGTCACCATGTTTTAAGTGCATGGACTACCTCTGCAAGCTCTAGATCATGTGTGGGATAGTTTTCCTCATGTGGGTGTAATTGCCGTGAAGCATAGGCAATTACTTGACGATCTTGCATGAGTATGCAACCTAGTCCTTGTCGCGAGGCGTCGCAATAGATAATAAAGTCCTTGGAGAAATCTGGTGGTACCAGTACGGGAGCAAATGTCAGGCGTCTTTTCAGTTCCTGAAAGCTGAACTCGCACTGTGGGGTCCACTCGAACTTTTTATCTTTCTTGAGGAGTTCAGTTAGAGGTTTAGCAACCTTGGAGAAATTCTCGACGAAGCGGCGACAATAGCTCGCTAAGCCAAGGAAGCTCCGAACTTGCTTGACCGTTTCAGGTGGAGTCCAATCAAGGACAACTTGAACTCGCTCGGGATTGATAGCAATACCCTTACCAGAGATTACATGGCCTAGATAGGTCACTTCTGGCAACCAAAATTCACACTTGGAGAATTTGGCATAAAGGCGATGCTCTCGAAGTTTCGTCAATACCAGCCTTAGATGTTCGGCATGTTCTTCCTCGCTCTTGGAGTAGATGAGTATATCATCGAGGTATACCACGACGAATTTATCCAAATACTCCATGAAGACCGAGTTCATTAACCGAGAGAAGGTGGCTGGTGCATTGGTTAAACCGAAGGACATAACGGTGTACTCGTATTGGCCATAGCGAGTAACAAAGGCCGTTTTGGGAATGTCCCCGTTTTTTATTTTGATTTGATGGTAGCCCAACCTCAAATCCATCTTGGAAAAGACTGAGGATCCAGCGAGCTGGTCATACAGATCATTAATCCTGGGGAGCGTATACTTGTTCTTGATAGTGACCAAGTTGACAGGTCGGTAATCTACAACCATCCGATCCGTTCCATCCTTCTTCTTAACGAAGAGGACGGGGCAAGCCCAAGGAGAAGAACTAGGACGGATGAAACCCTTTTTCAAGGACTCATCGAGTTGGTTCTTAAGCTCGGCTAGTTCTAAGGGTGCCATCTTATAGGGTCTCCTAGAAATTGGAACGGTTCCTGGAACAAGGTCTATCACAAACTCGACATCCCTGTCAGGTGGAACACCTGGCAGTTCTTCTGGAAAGACATCCGGGAAGTCTCGGACTACCGGAATATCTTCAAGGTCTGGAAGGGGGTTGGCATTTAGGGAGTAAAGCTGGCGCTTGGCCACTCGAGTTAAGACATTGACTGTCTTGCCCGATGGGTGAGTAAGTTGAACAGTTCTAGTAGAGCAATCAATCTTAGCATAATGGGCTGACATCCAGTCCATACCCAAGATGATGTTTATGTCCGAGGACTTGAGAGCTATTAAGGATGCAAGGAAGACAAGTCTATCGACAAGAATTTCATTCCCATGGCTTACTCTAGAAGTTTGCCATTTGGAACCCGGAGTTTGAATTACCATGGAAGTGGGCATGTCACAGAATGTCGTGTTATGCAATTGAGCATAGTTCTCAGTATGAATGAATGACATGCTCCAGTATCAAAAAGAACAGATGCCGGATGGCAATTAACAAGGAGCATACCAAGGACGACGTTAGGATCATCATGAGCCTCCTCAGCTGAGACATAGTTGACATGGCCACGTGCAGTGGTGGCTGGCTTGGCGTAGAATGTCTTTCCCGCTGGCTTACCACGGCCAACGGACTTTCCAGACTGGTTGGGGTTGTTGTTCTGGGGACACTCTCGATTGTAGTGACCCGACTCTCCACACTTGAAACATGTCACAACATTGGGGCGTGGAGCGGCATTAGCAGCGGGGCCACCATAGGGCTTAGGCGGTGCAAACTGCTGGTTGGGGCGAGGCGCCTCAAAGGATGGCCTCAGAATGAACCCGGGTGGCAGCACTGTGCTTGGAATCCACACCCGGCGCTTCTGAGATCCAGAGCCGGATGAAGAACCAAAATCACGAGAGTGCTTGCGTGAAGCGTCATAGTCAGACTGGCCTGTCTCAGCACTGATGGCTTTATTGACCAACTTCTAGAAAGAGGTGCACTCGTGCAGACGAAGATCGCGGCGAAGCTCGGGGCTAAGTCCCTTGCGGAACCTTGCCTGCTTCTTAGCGTCGGTGGATACCTCTTCAGGAGCATAACGTGCCAGATTCCCAAATTCACGACTATATGCATCCACAATCAGTCTGCCTTGGGTGAATTGCAGAACTCTTCCCTCTTACGATCTATGAGACCTTCCGGGATGTGATGCTCACGGAAAGCCTCACTGAATTCAGCCCAAGTAGTGATTTGGCCGACCGGGCGCATAGCCTCAAAGTTTTCCCACCAAAGGCTAGCAGGGCCTTCGAGGTGATAGGCAGCATAGGTAACCTTATCAGCTTCGGCTACGTTGGCAGAACGTAGCTTGTGGGTGATGCTGCGAAGCCAGTCATCCGCGTCGAGGGGCTCGACGGAATGATTAAACTTTGGTGGGTACAACTTGATAAAGTCATTGATTGACACCAAGTCGTTTCGCTGATGACGTGCAGTGTTCTGCTCAATCCGCTCCAGCAAGCGGTTAGTCTCACGCTTGTTTCTTTCTGCCTCCAGCATAACTTCGGCCAGAGAAGGCGGGTGAGGCAGATTTTCACCCCTAGCTGCACTGGCTTCTCCCTGCTCCGGGGCAGCAGGGTTGCTGTGGGTGTTGACCATCCTAGGAAAAACAAGACAACGGTTTAGACAAGGATGGCAGAAACTTGGCAAGGAAGTGCAGAATGTAATGGATAACATGGAATGCTAAGATGTTCATTGCACGACATGGTAATATAGAAACTGCCATATATATACCATTGGTCATACACACCGTACATAGTTTAGTACAAGCCCAGGCTAGAGTACAACTACAATGAAAGACATTACATCTCATCGGAGGCATTCCAAGCTCCTATACATTATTTTTCTACACCTCCGGAGCGTGATACACGCCAAGTCGTATCCCATGGGTCACACGGGACTGTGGAGAATACAACTATTATAGTACTAGTGAAACTACTACTAGCTCAGACAGCTCCGTAGTAATCCTCATAAAATTCACCACCAAAGCCTGGAAGCGGAACATGATCATCTGGGAACAGACGGTCCTGCGGAGCCTGCGGACCATAGGGACTCGGATGTGGCCTTGGTCCCACAGACGGTGGCAGACGGGGACCACAAGGAGGGGTGATGCCTCCTACATCATGCCACTCCATACAATCAGGCAATCCAGACCACACAGGGTACAGGTCCCTCATGTCCATGTATCCTGCTTGCACAGCAGGTGCAAACCGAGTCAAAGTGGCCCAGTGATCAGAACGAGTGTTGAAAAGCTCCATACGCAAGGCCCGATTTTCGCGGTCCTTATCTTCGAGCATCTCGGCAGTGGTGCGGAGTAGTGACTCCTCATGTGTAGAGTCATAGTACAAAGCCTGATAGTACCCTGTGCTCCAGGGAGTGAGGCTGGCATGTAGCGGAAATCGGTGTTCTGAAGCAAGGCAATCCCGGCTCGAATGATAGTCATCATTGAGTAAGCTGCATCCTGCACAGACATCTCAATAGTGACCCCAAGTCCATAGGAACAGTGAAGGGGTTTCAGTGGCTCCAGGATAAGAGGGATATATCCTGACGGTACAAAGGTACTGGCTCTGGTTGAAGTCTCAGAACTTCTCCTCGACGGTATATTCCGGATACCACCTATAGTCTGTCTCGACCATCACTCGAACCAACATGGCCGTGTGACCGGGTATATCGAGGCACCGGGTCAGACGAACCACTTGGTTCTGAGAACGGGTGGCCATCTGAAATCACAGGATAATGCAAAGATATTAGAATTTCCTAGGAGAAATCGGACAACATAACGGCTGTAAATGCTCAGAAAAAGATTTGAGACATCCACAAAAGTTTGCAAAACCACTCAACAACATCATATCAAGGTTCTAGTTCAACTGACAACATACTAAAAGTAGTATAAACTGTACTGAGGCTTGTAACAACAATCCTATAAGCTACTACGGATTAGTAACACGTGAACCTGATAGAGAGAAGAGAGCCTAGTCCTTAACCCACGTAGAATGAGAAGAGAATGACTCAGATCAGAGGGCATAAGGTAAAGAAGTAAAAGAGCCTTACGTTCCCTCCCACAATCAATTCCCCTACATATAACTAAAGCATTTCTAGACTCGACATCGACCAGTTTGGCTCAACGAACCTACAGGCAGTCCGGCTCTGATGCCAACGCTGTCAGGACCCCGATTCCAAGTCACATCGATCTAGCCGGTAACACCTCATATCACTTTGCGGCCTCACGCACGGTATTCCCCACGGGTGTCGCCTTACCATGGCCCAGGACCGTTTGCTCCTTTTGGCTCACGTATATGATAGTGTCGCTAGCATCCATATGACAGAGAACTTGGGCCGACATGGCTAGTCGTGAACCCAAAGCGGCACTAACCTATGGGGACAGGCATACATGAATCACATCGAGCATGTCGGTCAACAGCGTGTGAATCCGGGCTGTAGCACTGGGCTAACAGGACTCCGGGGAACCCGGGCTGTAGCAGGCTAGGCAGGACTCCGGATGTCACCGCGTGACATTTCCCCGAAGGGACAGACATAGGAACGAAGTGAAACACATGCCGGCCAGTCAAGTGTCCTGAGCAGTAGTGCTGGGCTAGCAGGACTCCGGTGAACCGGGCTGTAGCGGACTACTATGGCTCAAGGAGCACTAGACTACATTTCCCCATAAGAGAGGCTGCCAAGGATAAACAACTAGATTGTCGGATCCCACACATACCAAGCATTTCAATCATACACACAATATGCTCGATATGTGTAAATACAACATGGCATCACAACAAAACTCTACAACTCAAGTACTTTATTTAAAGGCTCCGGAGAGCCATACATAACATGTTCATACAGGTAGGGGTCACAAGACCCGACACTCAAGTCATACAAGCATACAAGCACATGCGGAAGCAAATAAGTCTGAGTACAGACACTAGAAAGAAAGAAGGCTTGTCGAAGCCTGTCTATCTACATAGGGCCCTCCATGGCCAGAATCACCACCTGGGTGGCAAGTTACTCATCGACGTCGAGGTCTACATAAAACCCATCGGAGGGGCGGTGTTGTCGATCTGAAAACAGTAATTAAAGCAACATGAGTACAAAGGTACTCAGCAAGTCTTACAACAGATCCTACTATACATGCTCATTCTCAAGAAGGTGGTGGAGTTATTGCAGCAAGCCAGCTTTGACTCTTGGCTAAGCTATCCTACGAGACACCACTGTAAAATAGTTTCCACACACGAGTCCACTAATCACCAACACAATACTCCACCGGGGATCCTCCCTCGTCATCCTACGAGAGGGCCATCCTCGGTACTCACACTTATCTTGAGTCTTTTAGTAGTAACCATTAACTTGTCTATGAACTGTATAGGCAACCAAGTAGTCCTTTACCACAGACGCGGCTATTCGAATAGATGATGTTAACCCTGCAGGGGTGTACTTCTTCATACACGCTCTCACCACTTATCGTCGTTTACACGACATGTACTCGGCAACCTTCAAGCGGAAGCCCAACGAGGGTGTCGGCCACGGCCTACCTAAATACATGAGTCTCTAGTCCAGGTTTATCGCCTATCCAGGTTCCATCCGCAGGGAGTCCGGCCGAGGTTTCCACATACAGCCCCGAACGATGTGAACAGGGTTCCCGAGACACCAAACGGGTGACTCGGTACACCGTGCCATGGTGTATCTACCGCATCATAGCCCACCCCTAGGGTCAGCGCTACGCACGGCCGCCAACACATAACCTACAAACACCAGAAACTAATTGCAACTCCTGGATAGAGTACTAGGGTGATTAAGAAGCCGAGAGGGTCCGTTGGTTTCGGGCCCAATGTATGGTAGTAACTGATTCTTGAATCACACATACATATCTCAGTTCTTAGGGACGGCCTCAATGAAACAACCCACCATGTACTCCTACATGGCCTCTAATCAATACCTTTACCAAAACATGTTCAACACATCCCTCACATTACCGACGTAATCATTTCACTCTAGCCCATCACCCAGATGAACCAGACCTGACACAACTCTAAGCATAGCAGGCATAGCAAGGTAGGAAACACATACATGGCTCAATCAACTCCTACACATGCTAGTGGGTTTCATCTAGTTACTGTGGCAATGACAGGTCATGCAGAGGATAAGGGTTCAACTACCGCAGCACACAGCAGTTTGAAATGTTGTTGTCTTAATGCAGTAAATGAGAGCAGAAGCGAGAACATGGGATTGTATCGATATGATCAATGGGGCTGCTTGCCTGATGGAGTAGTAGTAGGGTACTGCCCTTCAGTTGGATACTCGGAAATATCCTCGGAGGCAGAACCTACCACGAAAGACACCACAGAACACAATCATCACATGGCAATATGCAACAATATGATGCATGCTATGACATGGAAATATGAGGTGTCGTGCCTAATGCAATGTGAAACAAGTTGGTTTGGGTCCATTTGAATCAAAGATTCAAATGGAAGCTTATGTTCTTTAGCATTATAAGTGTATTAGCTTGTTTCACCTAAACAGCAAGGTTAAAGTGTTTTGTCATGCATGAAACCATTACAGATGGAAAGATTGAATTTTTCTGATCAAATTTGATATATAAATCTTTGCATTTGGAGTTACAGATTAAAAGTTATGAATTTTTGAAGTTTGTAAGATTTTTTGGAATTTCCTGAATAAGATTAAATCCAGAAAAGTCCATTACTGTGTCAGCACTGCATTAGCAGGTCAACAGGCGGCTCAGGTCAAACCTGACCAGTGGGACCCACTGGTCAGTGACACTGTTAGTTAACTAAGTAATTAGGGTTAGTTAGTGCTAATCTAGGTTTGACCACGGACGGGGCCCACATGTCAGTGACTCAGGGGGGTCAAATCGCTGGTCAGCGGGGTCAAAGCACTGATGTTTAAATGCCGGCGATGACCAGACGCGGCCGGGCAGCGCGGGATTCGTGCTCCGACGACCAAAAGTGCGGCGGAGGCCATCTACGTGATGCGGGCGCTCCCCCGCATCGAGTGGTGGTGGTGGTTGGACCGGGGGTGGCTGAAAACGTCGCCGACGACGACTTCGGCGGCTGCCGGAGCTCGGGTGAGCTCGGGGTCGTCGCTACGACGGGCGTGGCGGCATGTGGTTAGCTCCTACATGCTCTACATGGCGCGGTGAGCAAGAAGGTTGTGACAGCTGAGCCATTGCGTGGCCGGAGTCACGCCGACGGTGAGCACAGGCGGTGGTGGGTGCGGGTGAGCTCAGTGCAGTGCGTACGGTGTACGAGAGAGAGAACAGAGAGGGAGAGGACGGGCAGCAGCTCACAACGGTCTCGACGAGCTGGTCAGCGAGGTCGGGGAAGAGCTGGAGCGGTCCAGGTAGCGAGGGGGATCTCCGGCGACGGCGGATCGGGATGGGCTCGGTGCAGCGTCTCCGGGGCGAGCGGGCGCTCGGGGATCGGTCGAGGTGAAGCAGTGGACGACGACGAAGCTTGTTGGCACGGCTAGGCGACGAGTGGACGACGGTGGCTGCGGGCTTCACGATGGCGCGGGCGCGGCTGCGTCGGCCATGGCGTCGAGGGAGCGAGGGAGAGAGCAGGGGGGAGTGTGAGGTGTCGGGTAGACCGGGGCGACACCGAGGAGGCATTCGCGGCATCAAGGCGGTGACCAGGCGATGCAGACGAGCAGGGTGGTGGCGTGGCGAGCTCGGGCGCGTGCGCCGTGTCCCTCCTCTGCCTACTGGCAGAGGTAGGCGATGACTGGCACGGGCCAGCACAGTGCTGGGCCGGCCAGTGGGCTGCCAGGTGGACTACACCAGGTAAGTGGTTGGATCCTTTCTCTCTCTCCTTTTTTTCTTTCTGTTTTCTATTATTTCTGTAACTTCAGGGCTTTATTAAAAATGCCAGGGCATTTCCAAAAATCATAAAACTAATCATGGCTACTTCTTAGAATATATCCAACAGTAAACATTTTAGTTTATGATTATTTGAGCATTTAAAATATTTTATAGCATTTAACTGCCCAAATGCAAATACTATATGAATTAATCCAATGACCTTAAGTTGTCCTAGAAAAGTGTGCACCATTTTTGTCAAAGGTTTTAACCCAAAACAAAAAGGGTGGACTTTTTAGAAGGGCATTTCAGGTTCATTGAAAAAGTTTTTAGTAAACCCTAGTTGTTCCAGGGGGTGCTAGGGGTTCTGTCATCCCCATTTCAGTTTTCTGGGAAATTAAACATGATGCAACACTCTAATGCATGAACTAGCTAGGGTGTGACATCCATTTTGAACTTCTTCAAAACTTTATCAAGGTATGTGCTTTGTGAAAGTCCAATTAAGCATCTTGATATATCTCTATAGATCTTGATGCCCATTATAAAAGCAGCTTCACAGAGGTATTTCATTGGAAAAAATTCATATTGAAGTATCCTTTTATGCTATCCAGAAATTCTATATTATTTCCAATCAACAATATTTCATCCACATATAATATGCCCTAGAGGCAATAATAAAGTTGTTATTTATATTTCCTTATATCATGATAAATGTTTATTATTCATGCTAGAATAGTATTAACCGGAAACTTGATACATGTGTGAATACATAGACAATCAGAGTGTCCCTAGTATGCATCTACTTGACTAGCTCGTTAATCAAAGATGGTTAAGTTTCCTAGCCATAGACATGTGTTGTCATTTGATGGACGGGATCACATCATTAGTGAATGATGTGATGGACAAGACCCATCCGTTAGCTTAGCACTATGATCGTTTAGTTTGTTGCTATTGCTTTCTTCATGACTTATACATGTTCCTATGACTATGAGATTATGCAACTCCCGAATACCGAAGGAACACTTAGTGTGCTATAAAACATCACAATGTAACTGGGTGATTATAAAGATGCTCTATAGGTGTCTCTGATGGTGTTTGTTGAGTTGGCATAGATCGAGATTAGGATTTGTCACTCCGATTGTCGGAGAGGTATCTCTGGGCCCTCTCGCTAATGCTCATCACTATAAGCCTTGCAAGCAATGTGTCTAAAGAGTTAGTTACGAGATGATGCATTACAGAACGAGTAAAGAGACTTGCCGGTAACGAGATTGAACTAGGCATGAGGATACCGACGATCGAATCTCGGGCAAGTAACATACCGATGACAAAGGGAACAATGTATGTTATTATGCGGTCTGACCAATAAAGATCTTCGTAGAATATGTAGGAGCCAATATGAGCATCTAGGTTCCGCTATTGGTTATTGACTGGAGATGTGTCTCAGTCATGTCTACATAGTTCTCGAACTCGTAGGGTCTGCATGCTTAACGTTCGATGATGATTTGTATTATGAGTTATGTGATTTGATGTACCTAAGGTTGTTCGTAGTCCCGTATGAGATCACAGACATGATGAGGAATCTCGAAATGGTCGAGACGTAAAGATCGATATATTGGAAGGCTATATTCGGTCATCAGAAAGGTTCCGAATGATTCGGGTATTTTTCGGAGTACCGGAGAGTTACAGAAATTCGTCGGGGGAAGTAGTAAGCCCCGCGCACCCCCCATGGCAAGTCCTAATTGGACTAGGGAGGGGGCGGCGCCCCCTCTCTTTCCTTCTCCCTCTCCTACTCCTTCCCTCTCTCCCCTCTTGGAAAAGGAAGGGGACTCCAACTAGGATTGGGAATCCTAGTTGGACTCCCCCTATAGGCGCCCCCCTCCTAGGCCGGCCTCCTCTTCCCCCTCCTTTATATACGTGGGAAAGGGGGCACCCCAAAGGCACTCCAAGATTTGTCTTAGCCGTGTGTGGTGCCCCGTTCACAGTTTTCCACCTCGGTCATATTGTCGTAGTGCTTAGGCGAAGCCCTACGCCGGTAACTCATCATCACCGTCACCACGCCAATGTGCTGGCGAAACTCTCCCTCGGCCTCAACTGGATCAAGAGTTCAAGGGATGTCACCGAGCTGAATGTGTGCAGATCGTGGAGGTGTCGTGCGTTCGGTACTTGGATCGGTTGGATTGCAAAGACGTTTGACTACATCAACCGCGTTACTAAATGCTTACGCTTTCGGTCTACGAGGGTATGTCGACACACTCTCCCCGCTCGTTGCTATGCTTCTCCTAGATAGATCTTGCGTGATCGTAGGATTTTTTTTGAAATACTACGTTCCCCAACAGTGGCATCAGAGCGAGGTCTATGCGTAGATGTTATATGCACGAGTAGAACACAAAGGAGTTGTGGGTGTGAGTGTATACATATTTCTTGCCGTCACTAGTTGATTCTTGATTCAACGGTATTGTTGGAGGAAGCGGCTCAGACTGACATTACGCTTACGCGAGACTTGTTCTACCGACATGCTTCACACACAGGTGGCTAGTGGGTGTTTGTTTCTCCAACTTTAGTTGAATCGATTTCAATGAATAGGGTTCTTTCTGAGGATCAAAAAGCAATCACTATACTGCATTGTGGTTTTGATGCGTAGGTAAGAACGGCTCTTGCTAGAAGCCCGTAGCAACCATGTAAAACTTGCAACAACAAAGTAGAGGACGTCTAACTTGTTTTTGTAAGGCATGTTGTGATCTGGTATGATCAAGACGTGATGAGATATAAATTGTTGTATGAGATGATCATGTTTTGTTAAACTTATCAGTAGCTGGCAGGAGCATTATGGTTGTCTCTTTATTGCATAAGATGCAAGCTCCATACAATTGCTTTACTTTATCGCTATGCGATAGCAATAGTTGCAAAATAAATAGTTGGCGAGATGACCATATCATGTCAAAACAAAGTAGATGACACGTTTATAGAGATCAGATGATGGAGATCATGGTGTCATGCCGGTGACGATGGAGATCATGACGGTACTTTGGAGATGGAGATCAAAGGCGCAAGATGATGATGGCCATATCATGTCACATATTTTGACTGCATGTGATGTTTATCTTTTATGCATCTTATTTTGCTTAGTATGATGGTAGCATTATGAGATGATCCCTCACTAAAATTTCAAGGTATAAGTGTTCTCCCTGAGTATGCACCGTTGCGACAGTTCTTCGTGCTAAGACACCACGTGATGATCGGGTCTAATAAGCTCTATGTTCACATACAACATGTGCAAGCCAGTTTTGCACAAGCAGAATACTTGGGTTAAACTTGATGAGCTTAGCATATGCAGATATGGCCTTGGAACACTGAGGCAGTTCGAGGCTTAGCTTAGCATATGCAGATATGTCACTCTATCTCGCGGCTCAAGGTTTGGTAGGTGAGTGGCGGGGATCATTAATCAGACACGGTTCTGCATTGGAAATCGTCAGCTATTATGTTCACACACGGATTTTGGCTATTATGTTCACAAACGGATTTTGCTGCGGGAATCGTGTGTAATTCAAACTACATTACTTGTAAATTCCAGCAACCGGCGAGTGTACTGTCCCCGTCGATCTAGATTCTGGCCGCCAATAAATACTACCTTGCTCATGTCGTCTCACCTGCATTCTCATCTACATCCTTCCCTCGCTCGCCCTCTCTCTCTCTCTCAAATCTCTGCTATGGTGCCGCCGGTCTGTCCACGCACCGGCGAGGAGTCGCCGGCCCTCGAGGACGCTCACTCGATTAGCAGCGACGAGGACCCCTACGTGCTGCCTGACGAGGTTGCGCAGAACCCCCCAACTTTGGATTGGTGTTGGGGCCAGTACAATCTTTGTCTGTGGAAGTCGCTGCCGCCGGCTGAGAAAGCCAGGCAGGTGGCGTTCAAGAAGGAGATGGCAGAATAGGAAGCCAGGTACCAGGCGGCCTGTGAAGCCCGTGATGCCGCCTAGGAAAAGGAGGCGGCGGAGCTTTGGGGGCGGGCGCATCATCGTGCCATGGAGGTGTACGAAGACGGGTACTTTGCGAGGAAGGTCATAGTCGTTGGGCACCTCGTTGCTGCATGGAGGTGGGCCGATAAGCTCCAGCGTGCCACCGACGAGGAGCTCCGGTGGGCGCCCAACGAAATGGCAAGATCGGCCGCGCACGTCCGCCAGCAAGAGGCATATCGATATGTCAAGCGCTATGAGGCAGAGGAGGCGGAGTACTACCTCCGCTCTGGGAAGACGCCGTGCACCAGGGAGCTGCTGGCGAGGGGCTGCCGGAATACTGGCCCCAGGAGGGATTATTAGTTTTAGCATTGTTTGTTTTCAATTTTATGCATTGTACCTAGTAGTTAAGTATCATCACTTATATGTGATGATATTATATATATATCGTGATGAACTAATGAACATTTAATATATATATATATATATATATATATATATTATGAATTCCATTTTCTATCTGTTTTTGTATACTAATTTGAATCTAGCTATTATCATCCACATATACAGAATGGAAATCGTATATACACACATTGAAACAGAACATATAAGAATGGAAAATAGAGTACACACATTGAAACAGAGCAATAAATAGAGCAATACTAGGATTGTTGTCAATACATAGCTATCCACGTCGAAATGACTTCTCAAAATAAAACACGTCCATGAGACCATGACCAGCAGCCCTTGCCTACAGCAGCTCTTGGCTCTGCCTGAACTCGTGCAGGCGTTCGTCCAAGCGGTCGACACGCTCGCGGTACATCTGGAGCACGATCTCGAGCTCCAAGTTGGCTATTTCATTGGAGATCACCAGCTCGAGGATGCGACGAACATGTTCCTCTACTGCGCCTAGGTGGACACCTAGGCCAAGGAGGCGGTCGAGCCTACGGACCAGCGCGTTGGCATCTAGCGGGACGCGGACAAGGCGAACGGCGGCACCCATGCGAACGACACAGCGGGCGTCCGGTGCAAGTACGGCGCGGCCGGCCTCTGGTGCAAGTACGACGCTGAGGGCCTCTGACCACTCCTAGCGAGGAATGGGGGTACTGACCGGACGTGTACCCAGCTTCGACGCTGTGTCGACAGCAAGCAAGCGCCGATGGATCCGCTCTTGCCGTGCGGCACGCCGCGCCTCTCGCTCTGCGGCGCTCCGACGGTCTCGCCGTGTGGTGAGCCATAGTCTATTGGCACGGACGCGCCTAGCTTTCTCTACGGCGCGCCATCGATCATGTTTTGCGGCGAGCTGCATCTTGTCGGCGCTGACATGCCTATCTTGATCCGCGGCGCTCAAGCGCCATGCGCCAAAGGTCTGCTCAACCCTGGTGATGACGCACATCACGACATCGTCCATCGCGTTGCCAGGGAGCGCCTCGGCCTCGACGGGCCGTGGCGCTTGCTCGTTTTCCTTGTCGACGAGGTTGATGGCAGAAGCGGCGCTTCGGTGGGTTGGCATGCTTGAAAAAGGTGGATGTGCTACAGGCTACGCTTGTCGCCTCCGTGCGTCGTGCACGGCCTATGCGCAATATCGCTGGGTGGTGGGAAATAGGTGAGGAAATGGAGGGAAATGGTGGCGCGTTCATAAAACGCCATCAATTAATGGAAACTTAGCATAGAAAAATAATCGAGCTAGAACAAGAAGGAGATGATGATCAGATGAACACGGACCACACTAGGGAACCGTTTCTGTTATTATCTGTAATGCCCCGAGACCGATGCGCCAGGTGTCTTCCAGTAATTCGTTGTTGTTGCCTTGTCATTTGCTTGTGTGTCACATCTTGCCATGTCATCATGTGCATTGCATCATCATGTTTTCAAAACATGCATCCGTCCCGGTCTCCTCGTTCTCTCCCTTGTCCGTTCTGAGTCCAGACACACTAGCACGCGCCCGCGGCACCTCCGAAATATTATTTTATAAGTGGCCTAAAAATGTTCTCGGAATGGGTTGAAAGTTGGCGTGCGGTGTTGTTTTGTTGTCAGTAGGCCGCCTGCCAAATTTCATCGCATTGGGTGTTCATTTGACAACCCAACGAATAACTATAGCGACAATATAGTCGGTCTAACAACGGACGTTTTCGGTCTCCGGAAACTGCCGCCGGGCTGCTTTGCTTCTCTCTCTTCTCAGCCCAACATGTCTACACAACCCATCTAGCCCTCCTACACTCCCTCCCCCACTCCGGACCGTCCGATGGTGATCATACGGCTCCGAAACGGTCTCAAACCCACAAAACCCTAGCCCTTGCCTATTTAAACACCTCCCCTTGCTAGATTCAGAAACCTAGTCTAACCCTACCCCTAGCCTCCTCCCTCGGATCCGGCGCCGCCAGCCCACCTCCGGAACTTGGCGCGCCGCGAGTGGACAGCCGCCGCCCAGCGCCACCAGCCCCGGCCTCTCCGCTGCTGCCATGTCGCCCCGAACGGCTCCCACCGCTGCGGCCCACGAAGCCCATGGGAGGCCCGCCTCAGGACGCCCTGGGCCTGATCACCCCCGTGCCTCCCGCTCCTTCGCTCCTGATCTGGATCGAGGGGAGGAGCCCCTCGACCCCAAATGCGTTGAAAGTTGGCGTGCGGTGTCGTTTTGTTGTCAGTAGGCCGCCTGCCAAATTTCATCGCATTTGGAGTTTGTTTGACGACCCAACGGATAACTATAGCGACAATATAGTCGGTCTAACGTCGGACGTTTTCGGTCTTCGGAAACTGCCGCCGGGCCGCTCTGCTTCTCTCTCTTCTCAGCCCAACATGTCTACACAGCCCATCTAGCCCTCCTACACTTCCCCCACTCCGGACCGTCCGATGGTGATCGTACGGCTCTGAAACGGTCTCAAACCCACCAAACCCTAGCCCCTGCCTATTTAAACCCCTCCCCTTGCCAGATTTGGAAACCTAGTCTAACCCTACCCCTAGCCTCCTCCCTCGGATCCGGCGCCGCCAGCCCACCTCCGCCACTTGGCGCGCCGCCCGCGGACTGCCACCGCCCAGCACTGCCAGCCCCGGCCTCTCCGCTGCTGCCACGTCACCCCGAACAGCTCCCACCGCCGCGGCCCATGAAGCCCACAGGAGGCCCGCCTCGGGCCGCCCTGGGCCCGATCGCCCCCATGCCTCCCGCTCCTTCGCTCCCAATCTGGATCAAAGGGAGGAGCCCCTCGACCCCGACCTCGCCGTCCGCTCCTCCCCGCCGACTCGTCGGAGTCGCTGCCAGCGACCACCTCCGGCTAGGTCGTGCCGCCCCGCCTCTCCTCCTTCCTTCCCTGGCTACTCCCTCTACCTCACGAGAGCTCTCTCTCCGCGTGTCACGCAGGTCATTAGGGTTCCGTCGCGCCGCCGCTTGGAGTTCACTGGAGCTCGCGACCCCACCGTTTCTTCTCTTGGATCCGTGCCGCCCTCACCGGTCTTGCCCATATCCGGCCAGATCCGTGCCCAAGGGCCTGATCTACCCATTCCCGTTGTCAGCTGGTCCCGTGCCCGCCACCTGCCATCGTCCCCTTGCCGGAGTCAGCCGGTTGTCGCCGCGTTAGCCTTCCTCTGTTTCCCGCTCGCCCGTTCCGGTTGACCGTGCCATGCCTCCTCTTTCCTGGGTCGTGTCTCCCGAAGGCCCATTCGGCCACCCAACGGCCTGCCTCCTCCTCCACCGTACCGGGCCGTGGCCCATGGTGAGCAACGCTCCCATACCTCTCCTTCTTTGTTGGGACAACCACTTTCGGCCCGCGTGTTTTTTTCCTTCTGTGAATTTAGCATTTAATCCTGAGACAGCAGTTTTATAGAAAAGTCCTTGCACTTCCTCCATATCCTAACTCCACAACCGTGCATCGGAATTAAACAAACTTTATATGTAAAATGCTTAGAATTTTGTGTAGATTAATAATATGCCATTTTCATCTATGTTTAAAATGTTCAAACTGCTGTTTGATTAAATTTGCTTAAATAACTTGTTAAAATGCTTTAATTCATAACTAAATAACCGTAGCTCCAAACTTAACAAACTTTATATGTAAATGGGGTAGAAAAATGCCTAGTTTAACATGGTTGTTTTACTTTGCATGTTTAACAACTCTAAAATTGTGTTTAGGGCAGAATAGTACCAAATTAATAATATGCACATGGGGATTTTCCGGAATTGTTGTTTGTTGTTCCGGCCTCATTTAAACTTGTCTAGATAGGTAGATTTCATATGCTTCACCCCTTGCCATACTAACCAAAATTTAATTTTGTTGAGTACTTAAATGAGATCGAACTAAATAACTTTTTGTGGTGTTTCGTCAATATGCAACTCGTTGCATATTGAGCTCCCCTTAACTTGTAGTTTTGCTTGTGCACTTTGCCATGCCATGCCTCATTTAACCGGACATGCATCGTACTTGGTTGTGCATCATGCCATGATTATGTGATGGTTGTTTACTATGTTGTTTGCTTCTTTCCGGTGTTGCTTCTTCGGGTTAGTTCCGATAACGTCCTGTTTGTGAGGATCCGTTCGACTATGTCCGTTTGTCTTCTTCATGGACTCGTTCTTCTTCCTTGTGGGATCTCAGGCAAGATGACCATACCCTCGAAATCACTTCTATCTTTGCTTGCTAGTTGCTCGCTCTATTGCTATGCTGCGATACCTACCACTTGCTATATCATGCCTCCCATATTGCCATGTCAAGCCTCTAACCCACCTTTCCTAGCAAACCGTTCTTTGGCTATGTTACCGCTTTGCTCAGCTCCTCTTGTAGCGTTGCTAGTTGCAGGTGAAGTTGAAGTTTGTTCCATGTTTGGAACATGGATTTGTTGGGATATCATTATTACATCTTATTTACTTTAATGCATCTATATACTTGGTAAAGGGTGGAAGGGTCGGCCTTATGCCTGGTGTTTTGTTCCACTCTTGCCACCCTAGTTTCCATCATACCGATGTTATGTTCCTTGATTTTGCGTTCCTTATAGGGTTGGGTGTTATGGGAATCCCTTGACAGTTCGCTTTGAATAAAACTCCTCGAGCAAGGCCCAACCTTGGTTTTATATTTGCCTCACCTAGCCTTTTTCCCTTGGGTTTCGGAGCCCGAGGGTCATCTTTATTTTAACCCCCCGGGCCAGTGCTTCTCTAAGTGCTGGTCCAACTTCAGCGATGTCCAGCGCCCCCTGGGAAACCATGGTCTATGCCAACCTGACGTCTGACTCATCCAGTGTGCCCTGAGAACGAGATATGTGCAGCTCCTATCAGGATTTGTCGGCACATCCGGGTGGCTTTGCTGGTCTTGTTTTACCATTGTTGAAATGTCTTGTAACCGGGATTCCGAGTCTAATCGGGTCTTCCTGGGAGAAGGAATATCATTCGTTGACTGTGAGAGCTTGTGATGGGCTAAGTTGGGACACCCCTGCAGGGTTTTGAACTTTTGAAAGCCGTGCCCGTGGTTATGGGCATATGGGAATTTGTTAATATCCGGTTGTAGAGAACTTGACACTTAACTTAATTAAAATGAATCAACCGCGTGTGTAGTCCATGATGGTCTCTTTTCAGCGGAGTCCGGGAAGTGAACACGGTTCTTGTGTTATGCTTGAACGTAAGTAGCTTCAAGATCACTTCTTGATCACTTCTAGTTCATGACGTTGCATTGCTTCTCTTCTCGCTCTTATTTCCGTATGTTAGCCACCGTATATGCTAGTGCTTGCTGCAGCTCCACCTCACTACCCTTCCTACCCATAAGCTTAAATAGTCTTGATCTCGCGGGTGTGAGATTGCTGAGTCCTCATGGCTCACAGATACTTCCAAACAGTTGTAGGTGCCGATGATACCAGCGCAGGTGACGCAACCGAGCTCAAGTGGGAGCTCGATGAATCTCATGTTTGTTGTGTTGTTTCGTTTCCAGTTGCTCAGTAGTGGAGCCCAGTTGGGGCGATCAGGGATCTAACATTTGGAGTTGTCTTTCTTTATTTGGTTCCGTAGTTGGACCTTGATTGTATTTTGGTTGCTGTGTTACTATATTTATGTATTGTGTGAAGTGGCGATTGTAAGCCAACTCTTTATCCCATTCTTATTCAGTACATGGGATGTGTGAAGATTGCCCCTCTTGCGACATGCCTACTATGCGGTTATGCCTCTAAGTCGTGCTCCGACACGTGGGAGATATAGCCACATTGTGGGTGTTACAAGTTGGTCATCAGAGCCTTCCCCGACTTAGGAGCCCCCTGCTTGATCGAATCGCTGGCGTTGTTGAGTCTAGAACAAAATGTTTTGAGTCTTATAGGATTATATATATATATATATATATATATATATATATATATATATATATCAGAGAGTAGGATTCTTTCTACTCCTCAGTCCCTTCATCGCTCTGGTGAGGCTTCCTGACGTAGAGTTTTGACTCTTCTCTTCTCAAATTTCACTTAATTTTTTTTAGGATCACGCGGGTATCTTTGAATCGTTCCGATAGTCTTGTAACGAGAACATTGTTCTTGGTGCCTCCTGACATTTAGGGGTTGTGGTAGTGTCCCGGGGAGTTGAGCTTCGAGGTGTTGTCGTCACAATTTTATCATTGCAGTTCTGGAATACCTGAGTTCGCCGACATCGAAAATCTCTTTTATGCAGTTATTGGTGAGATAACCTCAATGCCACCCAGTACTAGGGCAGGAGTTCGGGAGTATTTCCATAACTCATATAACAGATGCTTTTAGAAGGTTGAGGTACATGATTTCCGAAGGTTTCTTGGTTATGTGTTGAAGGATGGATATAGCTGGATGTAGGATTTGCTAGTTTTGGGTGAGATATTATGCTTCCCCTGTATCCCCAACACCTGATTGCACAACCAGAAAGTTTCGGGAGTTTATAAGTGGGAATTCAAGTAGCTCTTAGGATATCTTTTCGACAAATGCATGATATGAGATTGGAGTTTGATGTCTAGTGATCCACCTATCCACGGTTGGTTTTACAGTGGTCTCGTTGTGTCTTAAAGAGTCCTTGGCTATGCTGACTTGGGGATGCTTCGTATGTCATGTGCACTGCCTTGTACATGATGGTCATGTACGATCGAGCCAGTGTGGGCCCCACCACGAAAACTTCGGACGAAATCTCTATCATATGTTTGTTCCGGCTTATTTTGCAAGCCAATCCTTTGTTTTGTTCTGTTTGTGGTATTCGAGTTGCTTTGAAGTCAAGTGTTGATTCCATGCCTTTTTCCTCACCGATGCTCTCATATTTCTATGGGAGTGCTAATCCTTTTCGATCATCGAGATGGTCATGCCAATCCTTTTCAACCGGCGTGTTTCTCTTCAAGTGGATCCGATCATTTGAACATTGGCGAGATCAATTCTAAGTCTTCTCAACGGTGTTTATTTAATCCGTTTTTGTTTTTCCCGCCCTCCCACCCTTGTTTCTTCAAGGACTCAGATTAGTTAATCAAGTATCCACCTTATTGATGCGAAGTCTCTCCATTATTTTCCGTCAATGTTCTTACCCGGTGGTTCTCATGAAGATGCTCTACAAGTTCATCATTATTTATTCTCTTTCTTCTCCGGTGGTTTCAATTCAAGCTTTGTCGATCACATCCTTCCTCGTTTCAAATGCTTTTCCCATGCCGGTGCACCTCATAATCATCCACTTCTCGCTATTTAATTGTTCTAGAGTGCTGAAGATCTCTCAGAAGAATCATGTTTTCCATTATCAATCTGTTCAAGATATCTCAAGGTTGTTATCTCATTCTAGCCATTTAATTCAACCGGCGCAATCTTTCCTAAGTTGTTCTACGGTGGATCTTTTGAGTGGGCCCTAACCCACAGGTATTTTTCTAGGATCTTACCTGACTCTTCGAATTTTACCGGAGCTATTCTCAAATCTTTCAAAGTTTGACGTAAGAATGAATTATCATCAGTCAAATGCCTTCTCCAAGATCTTTCAAATTCTTTTCACCGTTGGCTCAACCTTCCTATTCGTCATCCCGGAGTATCTCAACAATTTGTGGTGATGATTCTCGTCGTCATTCTCGGATTTGAAGACCGAAGACGAGTTTTCTTCCAAATCTTATCCATTTTCTCAAAGATTCGTGATTCTAGCTTGCTGCCATCCTCTCAAAATTGTTTTCGATTGTGAGAATTCTTTTCACTTATTCGGAGCAATTCAGGAGTCTTTTCAGTTTGATTCTCCAAAGGCCATCATCTCGGGTTTATTCATTCTCAGCTTTCAGCTCTCTTTCTCTAAATCTTACCGGTGCATCGCTCAAACATCCTCTAATTAGTTCATGATCTCTTCGTTCACTTGTTTCTAAATTCTCCCAAGCATCTTCGTTCATTTGCTAATTCTTCCCGGTGTTTCTTTATCTTTTCTTCGTTCGGTTTTTCAATTCTTACGGTGCTTCGTTCAAGAGTTCTCTTCCTTGTTTATCATATCAATTCATTCGTTGTTTCTAAATCCTACCGGTGGTTCGTTGAAGACCTTCCCAAGTTTGCGCTATATCTATCTTAATCCTTTCTACGATAATAAGTAGTATGCCAAATCCATTGCTTGTCATCAATTTAATTGGTGAAGGATGAGCATAATGTAATTCTTATTCTTGTTTCATCGAGTAAATTCAATCCCTTATTCCGGAGGTTCATCGAAAATTCTTGATTTCATTTGTTCATCTTTCTTTCCCGGAGTTCCAAGATCTCTCAATTGTATCATCGCAAAGCTTCATCTAATCATTGCAAGGCTTCAATCTTATTCTTTTCATCCTTCACTTCTTTGTGATCATTCCTTTGATTACCAGAGTTCTTCATGGAGGCTACTTGGTGGCTCATCAAGGATTTAATTCCTTCTCGAAGCGTTCATCGAGATTCTTTTCAGAGGAGCTCATGTATTCTTCATCTTGCATTCCGAAGTGCAATTCGTTCTACCTTATATTTTGAGGTGGTGTTACGTCATTTTTGAAAATTTCTTGGTGTTTCATGATTCACAAGTTGTCAGGAATGAGATATTTAAATCCATCATTTTCTCTTTGTTCAAGAGATCCTTTCAACCCATCAATCTCTTCATTGGAATTATCTTGGGTTATATTTCAGCTAAAGCCTTCCATTGGGAATGTTGCTCTTTGTGAGGATTACCTATGATCCAAGTTCTCTTATCACCTCTGTGGGAGAAGCTTTCTATCTTTTGTAGCTCTAAATCAAATCTTTTTCCCGTGAGTGGCAGGTTTTCACCTCATAATTTTGAGATGTTTTCCATTAGCCCACGTCAAGCCTATGCTTTCATTGTTGATAATCCAACAACTCCGTTCAATCCTTCTTTTTAAGGATGCTATTCAAATTCTATTGTGGTAGAAGATGTCATTTTCTTCCCAAATCTTTCCTTTCCAACGATCCAACTTCTATTCTTTCGTTCCAAAGGCATTGTGATGTTGCTCTTTTCACTCATCATCTCGGATTGTGAAGATCATGTTCTTTCGTTTTGCTTATCCATTCATCCGGAATGTCGTGTTTTCATTCAAGTTCTCTCATCTTATCAAGTTTTGCCTCCCTTCTCAACCGGAGTGCCGTCTGAAATCTTTATTACCACTTGTGCCATTCTTTCAATCATTCCGGAGGCGGTGTGTTGTTCATTTCATCAAGTATACTCTTATCTTGTGAAGTTCATGTTCAATTCCTTTCAATTATAGTCGGAGTGCTGTCCAAATTATATCATTCTTATTCCTTCTCTATCTTGTTAACTGGAGTGTTGTCGTAATTGATTCTTATCGTTCCTTATACATCACGTTCTAACCGGAGTGCTTGCATGTACTTCTTGTCCATTGCAACCTTTTTTCTTATGTCTTTCAACCTACAATGTTCTAGTAATGTTCCTTGTTCCTCTTTTCTAACGGAGTGTTTTTAACCTTGTTCATCATCGTTGTATTCTTTCTTTCAAGTTTTCTACCTCTCAAGCTTCTTTGGTTTCACTCCTTTGTCAAAGAAGCAACTTAGTTTTACCTTTTTCTCTTTTGTTTCCCTCCGATGCCATCCTGGATCTCGGGACGAGATCCTCTCGTAGTGGTGGAGTGTTGTAACGCCCCGAGACCGATGCGCCAGGTGTCTTCCAGTTATTCGTTGTTGTTGCCTTGTCATTTGCTTGCGTGTCGCATCTTGCCATGTCATCATGTGCATTGCATCATCATGTTTTCACAACTTGCATCCGTCCCGGTCTCCTCGTTCTCTCCGTTGCCCGTTCCGAGTCCACACACACTAGCACGCGCCCGCGGCACCTCCGAAATATTATTTTATAAGTGGCCTAAAAATGTTCTCGGAATGGGTTGAAAGTTGGCGTGCGGTGTTGTTTTGTTGTCAGTAGGCCGCCTGCCAAATTTCATCGCATTGGGTGTTCATTTGACAACCCAACGAATAACTATAGCGACAATATAGTCGGTCTAACAACGGACGTTTTCGGTCTCCGGAAACTGCCGCCGGGCTGCTTTGCTTCTCTCTCTTCTCAGCCCAACATGTCTACACAACCCATCTAGCCCTCCTACACTCCCTCCCCCACTCCGGACCGTCCGATGGTGATCGTACGGCTCCGAAACGGTCTCAAACCCACAAAACCCTAGCCCTTGCCTATTTAAACACCTCCCCTTGCTAGATTCAGAAACCTAGTCTAACCCTACCCCTAGCCTCCTCCCTCGGATCCGGCGCCGCCAGCCCACCTCCGGAACTTGGCGCGCCGCGAGTGGACAGCCGCCGCCCAGCGCCACCAGCCCCGGCCTCTCCGCTGCTGCCATGTCGCCCCGAACGGCTCCCACCGCTGCGGCCCACGAAGCCCATGGGAGGCCCGCCTCAGGACGCCCTGGGCCTGATCACCCCCGTGCCTCCCGCTCCTTCGCTCCTGATCTGGATCGAGGGGAGGAGCCCCTCGACCCCGACCTCGCCATCTGCTCCTCCCCGCCGACTCACCGGAGTCGCTGCCGGCGACCACCTCCGGCTAGGTCGCGCCGCCCCTGCCTCTCCTCCTTCCTTCCCTGGCTACTCCCTCTCCCTCATGAGAGCTCTCTCTCCGCATGTCACGCAGGTCATCAGGGTTCCGTCGTGCCGCCGCTTGGAGTTTGTCGGAGCTCGCGACCCCGTCGTTTCTTTGCTCGGATCTGTGCCGCCCTCGCCGGCCTTGGCCATATCCGGCCAGATCCGGTGCCCAGAGGCCGGATCTACCCATTCCCGTCGTCAGCTGGTCCCGTGCCCGCCACCTGCCGTCGTCCCCTCGCCGGAGTCTACCAGTCGCCGCCGCGTTGGCCTTCCTCTGTTTCCCGCTCGACCATGCCCGTTGACCGTGCCATGCCTCCTCTTGCCTGGGTCGTGTCTCCCGAAGGCCCATTCGGCCACCCAACGGCCTGCCTCCTCCTCCACCGTACCGGGCTGTGGCCCATGGTGAGCAGCGCTCCCATACCTCTCCTTCTCTGTTGGGCCAACCACTTTCAGCCCGCATGTTTTTTTCCTTCTACGAATTTAGCATTTAATCCTGAGACAACATTTTTACAGAAAAGTCCTGGCACTTCATGCATATCCTAACACCACAACCGTGCAACGGAATTAAAAAACTTTATATGTAAAATGCTTAGAATTTTGTTTAGATTAATAATATGCCATTTTCATCTATGTTTAAAATGTTGAAACTACTGTTTGATTAAATTTGCTTAAATAACTTGTTAAAATGCTTTAATTCATAACCTAATAACCATACCTCCAAACTTAACAAACTTTATATGTAAATGGGGTAGAAAAATGCCTAGTTTAACATGGTGGTTTTACTTTGCGCGTTTAAGAACTCTAAAATTGTGTTTAGGCCAGAACAGTACCAAATTCATAATATGCACATGGGGATTTTCCGGAATTGTTGTTTGTTGTTCCGGCCTCATTTAAACTTGTCTAGATAGTTAGATTTCATATGATTCACCCCTTGCCATGCTAACCAGCATTTAATTTCGTTGAGTACTTAAACAAGATCGAACTAAATAACTTATTGTGGTGTTTCATCAATATGCAACTCGTTGCATATTGAGCTCCACTTAACTTGTAGTTTTGCTTGTGCACTTTGCCATGCCATGCCTCATTTAACCGGACATGCATCATACTTGGTTGTGCATCATGCCATGATTATGTGATGGTTGTTTACTATGTTGTTTGCTTCTTTCCAGTGTTGCTTCTTCGGGTTAGTTATGATAATGTCCCGTTTGTGAGGATCCGTTCGACTATGTCTGTTTGTCTTCTTCATGGACTCGTTCTTCTTCCTTGCGGGATCTCAGGCAAGATGACCATACCCTCGAAATCACTTCTATCTTTGCTTGCTAGTTGCTCGCTCTATTGCTATGCTGCGATACCTACCACTTGCTATATCATGCCTCCCATATTGCCATGCCAAGCCTCTAACCCACCTTTCCTAGCAAACAGTTGTTTGGCTATGTTACCGCTTTGCTCAGCCACTCTTGTAGCGTTGCTAGTTGCAGGTGAAGTTGAAGTTTGTTCCATGTTTGGAACATGGATTTGTTGGGATATCACTATTATATCTTATTTACTTTAATGCATCTATATACTTGGTAAAGGATGGAAGGCTCGGCCTTATGCCTGGTGTTTTGTTCCACTCTTGCCGCCCTAGTTTCTGTCATACCGGTGTTATGTTCCTTGATTTTGCATTCCTTACACGGTTGGGTGTTATGGGAACCCCTTGACAGTTCGCTTTGAATAAAACTCCTCCAGCAAGGCCCACCCTTGGTTTTACATTTGCCTCACCTAGCCTTTTTCCCTTGGGTTTCCGGAGCCCGAGGGTCATCTTTATTTTAACCCCCCCGGGCCAGTGCTTCTCTAAGTGTTGGTCCAACCTGAGAGATGTCCGGCGCCCCCTAGGCAACCAAGGTCTATGCCAACCCGACGTCTGGCTCATCCGGTGTGCCCTGAGAACAAGATATGTGCAGCTCCTATCGGGATTTATCGGCACATCCAGGCGGCTTTGCTGGTCTTGTTTTACCATTGTCGAAATGTCTTGTAACCGAGATTCCGAGTCTGATTGGGTCTTCCTGGGAGAAGGAATATCATTCGTTGACTGTGAGAGCTTGTGATGGGCTAAGTTGGGACACCCCTACAGGGTTTTGAACTTTCGAAAGCCGTGCCCGCGGTTATGGGCAGATGGGAATTTGTTAATATCCGGTTGTAGAAAACTTGACAGTTAACTTAATTAAAATGAATCAACCGCGTGTGTTGCCATGATGGTCTCTTTCCGGCGGAGTCCGAGAAGTGAACATGGTCTTGTGTTATACTTGAACGTAAGTAGCTTCAGGATCACTTCTTGATCACTTCTAGCTTCTCGACCATTGCGTTGCTTCTCTTCTCGCTCTTATTTGCGTTTGTTAGCCACCATATATGCTAGTGCTTGCTGCAGCTCCACCTCACTACCCTTCCTACCCATAAGCTTAAATAGTCTTGATCTCGCGGGTGTGAGATTGCCGAGTCCTCGTGGCTCATAGATACTTCCAAACAGTTGCAGGTGCCGATGATACCAGCGCAGGTGACGCAACCGAGCTCAAGTGGGAGCTCGATGAAGCTCGTGTTCGTTGTGTTGTTTCGTTTCTAGTTGATCAGTAGGGGAGCCCAGTTGGGGCGATGAAGCTCGTATTCTGGTTGATGTGTTACTATATTTATGTATTGTGTGAAGTGGCGATTGTAAGCCAGCTCTTTATCCCATTCTCATTCAGTACATGGGATGTGTAAAGATTACCCCTCTTGCACATGCCTACTATGCGGTTATGCCTCTAAGTCGTGCTCCAACACATGGGAGATATAGCCGCATCGTGGGTGTTACATTATCGATATTCGCACACATTTCTGATTACAGACTTGTTTGCCGCATACCACAAACATCTTGTTATATTGAACCATTTCTCTTCTCTTGCCTCAACACAAACAGTTCATCCAAGTGAACCGCATGCCATATATCGCACACACCTTCGTCTGGCTGCCCGTTTCTTTTGTGTTGCCTAATCACAAACATTCATCCGAGTGAACCTTATGCTGTATATCGCACACACCTTCATCTAGCTGCCCGCTTCTTTTGTTCCTCCTCATCACAAACATTTAATTGAGCTGAACCGTGTGCCCTGCATCGCACACGCAACTAAAATCTGAACCGTGTTTGATGCATCCTCCATCGCAAACGTTTTGCACCTTTCTTGACGGTTTTTTACACCCTCTTTTGCGATTATGGCATCGCAAACAGTTTCGTCGAAGGGTCTTTGAACATAGTGTCACGTTAGCAGCATCCTGCAGTAGTGTTCATTCTGAAAACCTTTTGAAAGATATTAAAGGATCCATATTTTATGTCTCAATAAGTAAATATAAATATCTACTTGAGTCATCCTCGAAGATAGATAAATCCACTGCTTGCAACAACACTTATTGGACTACACACATCAATATGCATGTTTCCAATTATTTTGTTGCTTGTTCATTATGGCATGTGAACAATATTTTAGTTTACTTCACTATTTGGACGAAAGTTGCAAGTGCCAGATGATTCATAATCAGATGACTTCAAAATCCATCACCATGGAATTTCTCCATGTAGGTTTCTCCAATGTGACTAAATGCAGTGCCACACATATGTGGTATTCTTTTAGTCATGCGACATTTAGTGTCAGCCTTATGGATGTTCAATTTTATTACCAACATTCATAACATACATCCTATTCACAATAGGAGTATGACATTTTGTTCATAACTACTGTTGTTCTCTCATGAACAACCTCCTTGCAACTTCTATATAATGGGTTGGAGTGTACAAAACTCTAAGATGAATTATGACAATAAATACAGAGGTAATATGTTGATAAAAAAGTACCATAACTTTTACAAAGTTTCCATCAGATATTTAACCTCATTATTTGTTGGTCATTAGGCCGTAGTAGTTCTTGCATCGATCAACAACATGCAATCGGGTCAGTATCCTTGTGATTAACTTTTAACCACAATCCCGAAGAATTCGTGTTTAACAATATAATCATAATTCCCCAAAATATTACTTCACCAACTTTCTATACATCTTATAACTTATGACATTGATAACTGAGCTGGACATTCCAGTCTTCTTTTCTGTATGCCTTCATACTTCTTATAGTTTCACTCCCAATATTTCTACTACTCAACAGAAGAAGTATCCAACCTTAAGAGTGGTGTGCGCCTCGAACTTACCTAGGCATGTAAGTCTTACTTTATCCCTCAGAGTTGTTCTTTTCGCTTTAAGTTCTCACCATCAACACATGATGGTGTTCTTATGGGTCCTATGCATTTCAGTCTTAAACATACTTGAACCTTCACTAGAAGTTGCAAGCAAACACTTCTTTAGATATCACATATCTTTTAGCTTTTGCTTGTTTATGAAAAAACAATTTCCAGTTCCAAGAATATCATATGACTATCCCAAACACTTTGAAGTTTGGGTTTCTTGGAAGCAAGTGGACCGTAATAGGATTCTAGCCTTTTAGATTGAAGGACATGAGTCTCATCATCCACGGCTTCTACGGGAGAGTATTGAAAGCATGCAATAGGACAAAATCCTTCTCGACACTCTAGAGGATGATCCTCTCATTATGTTTACCAATCGTAAAGATTCAACCAGATAATAAAAACAACTAATCAATTTCAACAGAAAAGGTGGAACCATGAGCCATTATTCTACAATTATAATGCAAACTAAACATTGACATTGTTCATAATTAATAGCACTAGTGATTAAACTTAATTAATTCATAATTGTGCTTCCACTCAAATCAGTATCTCTCGTAACTGATTTTAAGTGATTCAAGACCTTGATCTTATTCACAACCATTGATGTGGACATTACTGATGAAGTGAACTTCAATCGGTAAGCCAACTTATTGATCATATCTCCATATGACTCTTGTTCATCTTTTGATGTTTGTGCTGCGAGCTTAGAAGGACTCTGTTAGAACTTCAATATAACCAAGTGTTTTTGTTGTGAGGTCTATCCTTCACCCATCTTACACCTCACAATTCGTTTGTACTCATGTGGACATGGCGCAGTCCGAAAAGCTACGTGTTGTAGATGGTTGCTAAACTGGGAAGAGAACTAACTAGATATTTTCTGTGAGAGTTCACCCTAATAATTGACTACCGCACAATCAAAGGGTGCAAACAACAAAGGGCTATACATCTCAGGCAATTCATAATACCATGATATGGTATAGTCTGGGGCGTCGGGAACGTCCCCATGGTCCTCGAAGGTCCTCATGAAAAATTCTCCGAAAATGTTGCCGTGGCGACAATTTTGAAAACTACCACCGTGGCAACACTTCTGTTCTCCTGCGCTTGGTGAAGCTCCGGGGTCCTTCCTGTTACTTCTGTTAAATAAATAACAAGGTTGACATGGAGGTCATTAAAATGACAATCCCTTGGCACAACCATCATGCCATACTGTGACGCACATGACACTTAACATTACAACATATAACCATCTCATACATAAACTTATTATCACGACGAAGGCTGTACCACATTACATGCAATTTGCAACACCAAGTTAGACATCCTCTAATCGGTTTGGCAAATTTCAGTTACTTGGCTTCTAGGGTTTCCAGATAACACTAGCTACGTACGTCCACCATCACGGTGATGAGTCCAACTTATGTGATGTTTTTTTCTTATATTTTGTGCCTACAATGTGGGCTTTGTGGAATTTTACCGCCTTCGCGCACTTTTGTTGTTGTTGATCCTCCAGGTTACGTCTTTTGTAGCAATATTCATTTTATGGAGAAACCATCCAAATATGGTAGTGGAATCACGTATTAAAGGTGATAAACACATTCCATAGAAAAATCAGGAAGAAGGCCCAAGAAACAGCCGCCGTTGCGCCTCTAGAGAGAACAACGATATTCCATGCTTCCACGCACGCCCGTATGAGAGGTCGTTTGGTGCACCATTGTAACGCCCCGGACACACCCGCCGGTGGTCGTTACTCCTGGTGGGATCTAGACTGGCCCCATAGATCAATACTAGTCTTTTCTGCGCACTATGTCCTCACTCGTGTGCACCCGGGAGCAACTTCTCGGTCTGTCACCCATCCTGACACTACTCCAAGCTAAGCACAGTTAACTTTGGAGTTCTGTCCCAATG
This sequence comes from Triticum aestivum, assembly GCF_018294505.1. NCBI lineage: Eukaryota > Viridiplantae > Streptophyta > Magnoliopsida > Poales > Poaceae > Triticum > Triticum aestivum. The sequence continues at coordinate 386,070,886 of NC_057803.1, read as the reverse complement.
GGCTCCCGGAAAAGAAGGAATTCCTTATTGATATGAGTAGTCTATCATCCCTAATAAGCCAGGCTATCACATACACCCCCGCTCAGAGGAACTGACGTCCTCGTCGGGCCACAGGAACATTCCCTCTTGGCACATACGACTGTGCATCTAGTCTGATACATGTGCCATGTCGGGTGCCACGACGGGTCACAAACGTCATGAACAACATGACCGCGCACCTGTCCGCAACCATCCGTGTAACCGCGAGGGTCGGCTCTGATACCAACTTGTAACGCCCCGGACACACCTGCCGGTGGTCGTTACTCCTAGCGGGATCTAGACTAGCCCCATAGATCAATACTAGTCTTTTCTGGGCACTTTGTCCTCACTCGTGTGCACCCGGGAGTAACTTCCCGGTCGGTCACCCATCCTGACACTAATCCAAGCTGAGCACGCTTAACTTTGGAGTTCTGCCCCAATGGGCTCCCGGAAAAGAAGGAATTCCTTATTGATATGAGTAGTCTATCATCCCTAATAAGCCAGGCTATCACAACCATCTCCTCCAAGGGATCAACTATTTTCACCTCATGGAAACGGATCATAGAGGGGGCGAACAGAGACTCCAGAAACTCATCCGGAAGGCAGAACCCTAGCCCCCGGAACCCATCCGCAGGGAGGATCAACCAGGAGAAGAGGGGGATTCCTCTCACCACGGGAGGAACAACATCATCATCAACATCTACATCACTGCCATCTCCATCAGCATCATCATCATCATCATCATCATCATCATCATCATCATCATCATCATCATCATCATCATCATCATCATCATCATCTTCATCATCCACATCCTTATCATCTGCAACATAAATAACCCTAGTGGATCCTTCGGTGTATCAATTGAATCATTCATCAATGTATCGCATTACCATCCTCATGATGCTTGTTGTTCTTATGTGTGAGTAAATCCCTAGTTCTCGGGGATACGAATGAACCTTTGTATGTGCCGGATCTAAAATGTATAATGTGGATATGAGATCACCTGTTGAATGCTTACTTTAATAATTTCGTGAATGTTGTGAAGGGGCACCACTCAATATTTATGCCTTTATAGGCCAGAAAGTATCTCGCTGTCCTTGCATATGTTTAGGATGTGGAGGTAATTCGAGGTGATAGTAAAGCCTACTGCTCCTAACCTTTACACGTGACCGGGGATCATGGAGAACCCTTAGTGAGGCCGCGTCCACAGGGTAAACCCTTAATTGTCATGAGCTGTAACCCGCTGGGGGAGGCTATTACAGTGGCATGCATGGCACAAAGTCTAACCCGAGTTGAACATGTTCTGTACCCAGCTCTACCTAGCATAATTGTCAATATTGGCTCAACTCTCCACTCATGCTATGCTTATGCATAGTAGTACTAGAAACATATCAATGGGGATTCGAGTTTCCATGAGAACGCCTTTTTAATTCTGTTGTTTCACAGCTCTTTACTGTCCTTGCCTTTATTTTATTTTTATGCTATTTAGTTACACACCACCATTTTGCTCAATTATTATTTTAATCCACCCTCACTCTACTTCAAGTCTACAATTATCCATAGGCACAAAGCTAAATAATTCTTCACAAAGGGAAAATGCCTAATTCTTGTGCTCCCTGTGGGATCGATACTCTTACTTCGAAAAGGCTACAGCAAAACCCTATGCACATGTAGGCTATCAAGATTTTTTGGCACTGTTGCCGGGGAGCTGAGAACTTTTGGGCCTTGCCTTGAGTCTTGAGTTATTTTGTGATCGAACAATTTTTGTAGATGAAGAGCAGCCATGGTGTTCCAAGAACAAGTTTATCGGGTAGGTGCTGAGTTAGTAGGAGTACCGGCTCGAGGAGAGAATTACATAACCACTAGTCTTGACCTACCTCGTAAAGTATATGATATAAACCCTTGGTTAATTGCTATGATAAAAGAAAGTGTATTCCAAGGTGATACTACTGATTGTCCTTGAGCATATTAACAATTTCGATCTTGCATGCGAAACTCTTCAGTTGTAGGAGTTAACCAATGACGACCTCAAAGCAAAAGTATTTTCCCATTCTCTCCATGGAGCAGCTAAAAAATGGCTAAGATAAATACCTTGAGTAGCCGGCAAAAATTAAAGGGTGTTTTTCCTCTCATTACTGTCCTCAAGGGAATCTATATGCAATCAGCAGGAAAATAAGCAGCTTTGGACAGTGGGAAGGTGAGAAAATAGTGGAGGCATATATAAGGTGTTGTGAAATACTTCTAGCTTGCCCTGAACATCATTATCCTGACTTTTTAGTAGTCAATTTATTTTATGGTGGGCTGGACCTATCGGAATCGGAGCTCCGGGGACCCAACAAAGGTTTGAACTCTCGGTGCACGCGCAGAACCTTGTTGAGCCATGCCTAGCTTCACACTACCTCACGGCAATGCTCCCGCGTGCTCGAGCGAGAGGGAAGATGAACAACTGGCATGATGGTTTACCTAGGTTTGGTCCACCTTGCAGTGTAATACCCTACTCCTGCTTTGTGGTTTGATTGCCTTGCGAGGGAGGATGAGTGTGAGTGTACGAGGAGAGTGAACGGCCTCGGGAGGCTCTGGTCTCTCGAAAGGATCCCCCCTCCCATCGTGGTGGCCTGCTTGTACTTATACTGGCCTTGGTCCTCTTCCCCTGAAAACACAAGGTGGGAAGGGTTGCCACAACAGCCAATTCAAAGGTGAACATGAGTACAACTTGTCCTGACTGAAGGTGGTCTTCGCCTGCTAAAGCTTCATGCCATGATGCGCTTGTGGGCTCGGTGATGACTTCCATCCTGGCAAGCCCGCCGTCTTGGTCTTCTTGCACCAAAGTGGCAACCTTTGGGGCTGCTTCGGGAACCAGTGTGCTGTCCATGCTCCCTTAGCACAGAAGAGGAAAACCTCCACATTTGCGCCTGCTGGCACCCTTCTAGCCTCGCCCGTCGCCACGCGCGTCACCCACGTGAAGGCGCAGGGCGGCGTGACTTCGTCGAGCCATCCTTGACTCGGTCGCCTCCCGGAAGGCTTCGCGAGGCTGCCTCAGGAAGCTGCCTTGGGAGGATGGGGTCCTCACGAGGGCCTTGCTCATGAAGTCCTAAGGTCAGCCGCACGAGGGGGCCCAGGCAATGCGCCGTGCAATGGGCTGCAGGCAGAAGGGCCTGGGTACCCATGATGTATTGTTCTTGTAAACCCGTGTTGGGCCTCCAAGCGCAGAGTTTTGTAGGATAGTAGCAAATTTCCCTCAAGTGGATGACCTAAGGTTTATCAATCCATGGGAGGCGTAGGATGAAGATGGTATCTATCAAACAACCCCGCAACCAAATAATAAAAAGTTTCTTGTGTCCCCAATACACCAAATACAATGGTAAATTGTATAGATGCACTAGTTCGGCGAAGAGATGGTGATACAAGTGTAATATGGATAGTAGATATTGATTTTTGTAATAGGAACAATAAAAACAGCAAGGTAGCAATTGATAAAATGGAGCAAAACCGGTATTGCAATGCTTGAAAATGAGGCCTAGGGTCCGTACTTTTGCTAGTGCAATCTCTCAACAGTGCTAATATAATTGGATCATATAACCATCCCTCAACGTGTAATGAAGAATCACTCCAAAGTTCTTACCTAGCGGACATGAGAACAAATTGTTTGTAGGGTACAAAACCATCTCAAAGCTATTCTTTTCGATCAATCTATCCTAGAGTTCATACTAAAATAAAGACAAGCTATTCTTTCCGATTGATCTAACCAAGAATTCATACTGAAATAACACCATATGATACACATCAACCAACTCTAATGTCACCTAGATACTCCAATGTCACTGCGAGTATCTGTGAGTTGATTATACGATATGCATTAAACAATTTCAGATTCATAATACTCAATCCAATACAAAGAACCTCAAAGAGTGCCCCAAGATTTCTACCAGAGAAACAAAGACGAGAACATGCATCAACCCCTATGCATAGATTACCTCATTGTCACATGGGAATCTGCGAGTTGAGTGCCAAAACACATAACAAGTGAATCAATATGATACACCATTGTCGCCACGGGTATTCATAGTAAGACATACATCAATTGTTCTCAAATCCATAAAGTATTCAATCCGATAAAAAATTCTCAAGGGGAAAACTCAATTCACAACAAGATAGAGAGGGGAAAACACCATATGATCCAACTATATTAACAAAGCCCGCAAAACATCAAGATCATGACATCTCAAGAACGAGAGAGAGAGAGAGATTAAACACTTAGCTATTGGTACAAGCCCTTAGCCCGAGGGTGGACTACTCCCTCCTCATCATGGTGGCCATAGGGATGATGAAGATGGCCACCGGTGATGATTTCCCCATCCAGCAGGGTGTCAGAATGGGGTCTAGATTGGTTTTTCGTGGCTACAGAGGCTTGCGGCGATTGAACTTCTAATCTAGGGTTATTTCTTATGGTTTCTCTATTTATAGGATTTTTTGGCATCAGTTTCACCCAAAGATGGGCCTCGAGGTGAGCACAACCCACCGGGGTAGGTCAGGCCCCTCAGGCGTGCCTTGGTGGTTTGTGCCCTCCTCGTGGCTCTTCTGGCCCTCCTACGAAGCTTCGAGGGTCTCTTTTGTTCCAAAAAAATCGTCAAAAAGTTTCAGCTCATTTGGAGAACTTTCATTTCTGCACAAAAAACAACACCATGATAGTTCTGCTGAAAACAACGTCAGTCCAGATTAGTTCCATGTAAATCATACCAAAACTGTATAAAATTGTTGTAAACATGGCATGAATACTTTATAAATTATAGATATGTTGGAGATGTATCACCATCCCCAGGCTTAATTCCTACTCGTTCTGGAGTAGGTACATGATAAAAGAAATAATTATGAAGTGTGAATGGAATGCTAGCACAGTGCATAAGTTTGATCAATGATAATTTCAATCACTTTTCCTAGCATCATAACAATAACTATTTCTCATAAAACTCATAATGACAAAGTAGCAATCAATTCACATGTTAAGGTTCAAACAATGAATTCTCTTGAAACTCAACAACCTATATTCTTAGTAACCAAACAATTGCAATTCAACTTATTCAACAGAGTCAAAGTAAGAGCTCCACATACTCAATCATCATATAGTCTTCTAGGATTGTTAGTACTCAAAGCATATTCTTAGAAAAAATTCGTACAACGCTCAATTTTCACTTACAATAAAATATCAAACATATTTAGGAGCAATTTTTATTGCTTTATGCACCGATGGCAACTTACTTGAAGGATCTTATTCAATCCATAGGTAGGTAGGGTGGACACTCATGGCAAGAAACTGGGTTTCAGGGTTTTTGGATGCACAAGTAGTATCTCTACTTAGTACGAATTTTTGGATAGCAAAAGATCCTAGGCAAACACCACATGTTGGAGGATCCATAACAATATAACTTCCATGCAAATATACCCAAACATAACTCATTACGTTGTCTTCCTTGTCCAACTTCAACTAATTTGCTCAAGTTTGAAAATAATTAATGGGTATTCACAATCATAAAAGAGGTCCAAGATAATATATTTGCATGTGAAAGTTCTCTTCCTTATACAAATCATTCATGAATTGCTTGTATGGCTAATATTGTGATTGTCAAGCTCCAAAAGATTTCACTTTCTAAACTTGTAAGTGCATCTAGTGCCACCCTTAGTTGGTTTTGGAGTATTGACGACAAACTTGGTTGAGGGACTAATGTGTTTGTGAGAATTGCAGGATAACACAGGTAGTAGTGCCATATTGATTTGGTTTACCTACCAGAGATGACCCCTAAAAATGTGTGAACACATTGAAAACAATGGTGGTGTGTGAAGATATTCAGAGTGAAGATTATGACATGAGAAGACATTCACATGAAGACTATGGAGTGCGAAGACATAGTTGTTTCGTAGTTTCCTTTTCTTCTTTGTTGAGTCATAGGAACCACCATACTATCAAGTGGGGTCCAAGTGAAGAAAGTCAGAGTGACTGAAGTGATGCTCTACCAAATCCTATGTCTTCGAGCGAAGACAATGAGAGCAAATCTTATCCAAAGCTAGATGAGTCAGCTTTAATTGTAGCCCAAGTCAAGCTGTCATGTGTGTTTGAAAAACCAACTAAGGGTGCCCAAGGCGGGTGTGTCAAGCTTTAATTGGACACGTGTCAGTTCCTTGGTGACCCAGGGTCATTTCAGAAAAATCAGGTCGAGTTGCCTCCTGGCTATAAATAGCCCACCCCTACACCATAAATTGGTGGCTGCTTAGAGTTAGTGCATGGCTTTTATTGTTTGAGAGCAACCCACCTCCGAAGCATTTGAGAGAGAGAGAGATCCCTGCGAGGACAAAGCCCAAAACACCCAGAGCCAAAGAGTGTTAGGCATTACTAAAGTCTTTCTATCCACATGATTTGAAGACTTGTTACACTTGAGGACTGTGAATCCTCCAGCCGGTTAGGTGTCGCGTTCTGAGTATCCAAGAGTCATTGTGAATTGCCGATGAACGAAGTCTGTGAAGGTTTGGAAGTCTACCTTGAAGACTTACCATAGTGATTGGGTGAGGACTGTGTGTCCTTAGCTCAAGGGGAATAAGGTGAAGACGCGGTCTTCTGAGTTAAATATCAGCCTCCCTACCCAGACGTACAATTGTCACAGCAACTAGAACTGGTCTACCAAATCCTTGTCTTAACCAAGCAACTGGTTCTATCCTTCACTTCCTTTTACTTTATAGTTTGTCTTCGTGAAGTCATTGACAGCCTGCATGATCTGAGTGTCTTCACTGCTTGAAGTCTGTTTACTGTTTGGCTTCATACCATCTTCCATCCTGATCCATACTACCTAGCTGCTGATAGTCTTCGTGCTTTCACTTCATTGCTTACTTGACTATGGCCTGTCTAGTGTAGTCTACATTCCGCTGCACATCAATAGGTTCATTTATACTGTTGGTCTTCAAAACCTCCATGTACTGAAGACTTTGTAATGCCCCGAGACCGATGCGCCAGGTGTCTTCTAGTTATTTGCCGTCGTTGGCATCTCTTTGCTTGCATGTTGCATCTTGCCATGTCATCATGTGCATTGCATCATCATGTTATCCGTCCGTGTCTCCCAGTTCTTTCCGTTGTCCATTCTGATCCCAGACACACTTGCACGCGCCCGCGGCACCTCCGAAATAATATTTTATAAGTGGCCGGAAAATGTTCTCGGAATGGGATGAAAGTTGGCGTGCCGTGTTGTTATGTTATGAGTAGGCCGCCTATCAAATTTCATCGCGTTCGGGGTCCGTTTGATGCCCCGACGGATAACTATAGCGACAATATAGTCGGTCAAACGTCGGACGTTTTCGATCTCCGAAAACCTTGCTGGGCTGCACTTCTCTTCTCTCCTCTCAGTTCATGGACCTCTACACAGCCCACAACTAGCTCTCTAAACCCCCCCTCCGACCGAAACCACCGGATCGCGATCGGACGCTCCGAAACGCTCTGAAAACCCCCTAACCCTAGCACCTACCCTATATAAACAGCCCCTAGTCCATTTTTGGTCAAACCTAGCTCTTCCCCTACCCCTAGACCCCTTTCTCCTCGAATCCGCCGCCACCAGCCGCAGCCAACCCCCTCCTCCTCGATTTTTGGTGCCGCCCAGCCGCACCCCGCAACTTGGCGCCACCGCCCCTGTGCCCCGGACCAATCCGGACGCGCCACATCGCCACCCCGCGCCCGCCAACCACTCCCACGCCACCACCTTGCCTCCCCAACCGGCTTCCCCGACCGCAGGCCCGCCAGGCCCGGGCGCAGCCCGCTTGGCCCGAACCGCCGCCACTCCCGAGTGCTCCACCCGATCTGGATCGGGGGACCTCCTCCCATTCGCCCAAGACCCCGACCCTGTCGTCCGCTCCTTCTCCGCCAACTTGCCGGAGTCGCCGCCGCACCTCCAACCAGGTCGCGCTGCCGCCTGGCCGCTCTCTCTCTCACTTCCCTTTCCTTTCCTCCCCTCACCATCTCTCTCCCTCCCTCTGTTACCGCAGGGAACCACTACCGTCGTCCGAAGCTTCCACCGCCGCTGTCGTTCATTGATGGCCGCGCCTACCCCGGATCCGGCCACTACGGCCTCATCCCCGCCGGATCCGAGGGATCCCATCCATCACATGCCGCCGCGCCCCTTGCTTTGATGGAGCTCGAAGGTCATGCCGCCCCTGTTCATCTGAGATGAGGAAAGCTTGCCATCGAGCATTGACCGTGCTTCCCCTCAACTCTTTGCTCGGTACACCTGCGTCGCCCCGAGCCAACCTCCTCTGCTCGTGGGCCATGCAAGACACCGGCCCATTGGCGTCTTCCAGCGCCAAGGCCCAACTCCCTCTTCCACTAACCGGCCATGAGGCCTGGTGAGCAGCCTCCAGCCCCTGTGCATTGTTGGGCTTGTCCCGCTTTCGGCCCATTCTTGTTTTTCCGTCGTCCTGCGAATTTTGCCAATATTCCAGTGTTTGGCAGTTTTACGGAAAAGTCCCCATAGTTCATGCATTTAATAGCTCACAAATGGTGCATTGGATTAAAATGATTTATATATGAAAAATGACTAGAATTTCATCTAGTTTCACAATATCCAACTTTCATGCATGTTTGAAATGTGTAAATTTCTTTTTGCATTAATTTGCTTAAATGCCATGCTAAAATGCTTTATTTCATAACTAAATAACCGTAGCTCCAAACTTAACAAACTTTATATGTAAATGGGGTAGAAAATTGCCTATTTTGACATGGTGCACTCATCTTGCATGTTTCACAACCCTAAAATATGGTTTAGGGCAGAACAGTACCAAATTCAAATATTGCACATGGGTATTTTCCGGAATTGTTGTTGTTGTTTCCGGCCTCATTTAAAATTTCTTAAATGTGTAGTTTTTATTATGCTTTACCTCTTGCCATGTTTAACAACATTTAATATTGTTGGGTACATAAACGGGAGTGAACTAAATGATTGAATGTGGTGTTTCATCAATATGCAACTCATTGCATATTGGGCTCCACTTAATTTGTAGTATTGTTTGTGCACTTTGCCATGCCATGCCTCATTAATCCGGACATGCATCATACTTGGTTGTGCATCATGCCATGTTTATGTGATGGTTGTTTACTATGTTGCTTGCTTATTTCCGGGTTGCTTCTCTTGTTTGCTTCGGTTTCATTCCGGAGTTGTCACTACTAGGAAAAAGCCTAGTAGTAGCGCGGGTTAAAAGCTAGTAGTAGCGCGGGTGCCTGCGCTACTACTACGGTGCTACAGCTAACTAGTAGTAGTAGCGCGGTGCATCCCGCGCTAGTAGTACGTGTGTTAGTAGTAGCGCGTGTCTGTGACCAGCGCTATTACTATTAATTTGAAAAACCAAAAAAAAATCTTGACTCCATGATGCGCGCATTTTGGCCGGGAGCAGGGAGATCTCGTCCATGACGCGTGCCTCGTGGAAGCCGTCAAGGGCGGCCGCGGAGGCCAGCGCGGCGTGGTCCAGGAGCTGGAGGACCTGCATCTTGGCATCATGTGTGGGGAGCAACACCTCGCGGCGCCCGTCGCCGTTGAGGTCGGCGACGAGCGGCGGCAGGAGGCGGTCCACGTCTTCCAGAACGAGTAGTCGCGCTCGTGCTGCCGGAGGAGGAGGGGGATGGGTCAGCTAGCGTTTCGGATCAAATCGGAGAGGGGGGGAGGAGGGCTGACCTGGAGCAAGAAGAAGATGGTGAAGGCGGTGAGGAGGAGGATGCTGTGGTCGCGCTTCCGCATCTTGGCGGCGGCGAGGAGCTCCGACGACCGCCCACCGAAGGGATCTCGGAGAGGGAGGGGGCGAAGAAAGCAGAGTGTACCAGCAGCGGCCACCGCTGGAGTATGAGGGAGAGACGAGGAAAGTGAGAGAGGGGGAAAGTGAGGGAGAGAGGAGGATTCGGCTGAGGATACGGGGATTTCACCTACCTCGTACTTAGTAGTAGCGAGGGGTGTAAAGCGGCGCTACTACTATCAACTTAGTAGTAGCGCGGGTTTGTACCCCTCGCTACTACTATGGCATGTCCCGGGAGGGCACGGTAGAGACCGCTTAGTAGTAGCGAGGGTTAAAAACCCGCGCTACTAGTATCAACTTAGTAGTAGCGAGGGTTAAAAACCCGCGCTACTAGTATCAACTTAGTAGTAGCGAGGGTTAAAAACCCGCGCTACTAGTAAGTAGCAGTAGCGAGGGTTATAAACCCTTGCTACTAGTAAGCGTCTGTCTATAAGCTTTTCCCTAGTAGTGTGTGAGGACGCATTCGACTACATCCGTTTGTCTCCTTCTTGGACTCGGTCTTCTTCTTTGCGGGATCTCAGCAAAGATGACCATACCCTCAATATCACTTCTATCTTTGCTTGCTAGTTGTTCGTTCTATCGCTATGTCGCGCTACCTACCACTTGTTATATCATGCCTCCCATATTGCCATGTCAAGCCTCTAACCCAGCTTCCTAGCAAACCATTGTTTGGCTATGTTACCGCTTTGCTCAGCCCCTCTTATAGCGTTGCTAGTTGCAGGTGATGTTGAAGTTTTGTTCCATGTTGGAACAGGGATATGTTGGGATATCACAATATCTCTTATTTTAATTAATGCATCTATATACTTGGTAAAGGGTGGAAGGCTCGACCTTATGCCTAGTGTTTTGTTCCACTCTTGCCGCCCTAGTTTCCGTCACACCGGTGTTATGTTCCTTGATTTTGCATTCCTTATGCGGTTGGGTGTTATGGGAACTCCTTGACAGTTCTCTTTGAATAAAACTCCTCCAGCAAGGCCCAACCTTGGTTTTACATTTGCCTAACAACCTATTACCTTTCCCTTGGGAGTAATTAACCCGAGGGTAATCTTTATTTTAATCCCCCTGGGCCAGTGCTTCTCTAAGTGTTGGTCTGAACCGAGCCACCTGCGGGGCCACCTCGGGGAAACTCGAGGGCTGGTTTTACTCGTAGCTCATCTCATCCAGTGTTGCCCTGAGAACGAGGTACGTGTGACTCCTATCGGGATTGTCGGCACATTGGGTGGCTTTGCTGGTCTTGTTTTACCATTGTCGAAATGTCTTGAAACCGGGATTCCGAGACTGATCGGGTCTTTCCGGGAGAAGGAATATCCTTCGTTGACCATGAGAGCTTGTCATGGGCTAAGTTGGGACACGCCTGCAGGGTATAAACTTTCGAAAGCCGTGCCCGCGGTTATGTGGCAGATGGGAAATTGTTAATATCTGGTTGTAGATAACTTGACACTTGACTTAATTAAAATGCATCAACCGCGTGTGTAGCCGTGATGGTCTCTTTTCGGCGGAGTCTGGGAAGTGAACACGGTCTTGTGTTATGCTTGAACGTAACTAGTTTTCAGGATCACTTCTTGATCACTTCTAGCTTCTCGACCATTGCGTTGCTTCTCTTCTCCCTCTTATTTTTGCGTATGTTAGCCACCATATATGCTTAGTGCTTGCTACAGCTCCACCTCACTACCTTCTCCTACCCATAAGCTTAAATAGTCTTGATCTCACGGGTGTGAGATTGCTGAGTCCTCGTGACTCACAGATACTTCCAAATAGTTGCAGGTGCCAATGATACCAGTGTAGGTGACGCAACTGAGCTCAAGTGGGAGCTCGATGAAGAACTTGGTCGTTGTTATGTGTCTTTTCCGGATGATCAGTAATGGAGCCCAGTTGGGATGATCAGGGATCTAGCATTTGGGGTTGTCTTCCTTTAATTTGATTCTGTAGTCGGACCTTGACTGTACTCTGGATGATGTATGTTTAACTTGTTAATTATGTGATGTGGCGATTCTAAGCCAACTCTTTATCCCTCTCTTATTATGTACACGGGATTGTTGGAAGATTACCCCACTTGCGACTAAACCACCATGCGGTTATGCCTCTAAGTCTTGCCTCAACACGTGGGAGATATAGCCGCATCATTGGTGTTACAAGTTGGTATCAGAGCCATCCCCGACTTAGGAGCCCCCTTGCTTGATTGAATCGCTGACGTTGAGAACAAAATGTTTTGAGTCTTAGGATTATATATATCAGAGAGTAGGATTCTTTTTACTCCTCAATCCCTTCGTCGCTCAGGTGAGGTCTCCTGACGTAGAAGTTTGACTTTCCTCTCCTCAAATTTCATGATTTTTTAGGATCACATGGGTATCTTGGAATCGTTCCGATAGTCTTGTGACGAGAACATTGTTCTTGGTACCTCCTGACATTTAGGGATTGTGGCAGTGTCCCGGGGAGTTGAGCTCCGAGGTGTTGTCGTCACAATCTTATCGTTGCAGTTCTGGAATACCTGAGTTCGCCGACATAAAAAATCTCTTTTAGGCAGTTGTTGGTGAGATAACCTCGACGCCACCTTGTACTGGGGCGGGAGTTCGGGAGTATTGCCATAACTCGCATAACAGATGCTTTTCGAAGGTTGAGGTACATGATTTCCGAAGATTTCTTGGTTATGTGTTGAAGGATGGATACACCTAGATGTAGGGATTGTTTAGTTTGGGTGAGATATTATGCTTCCCCTGTATCCCCAACACCTGATTGCATAACCAAAAAGTTTCGGGAGTTTATAAGTGGGAATTCCAGTATCTCGTAGGATATCTTGCCAAGAGACACATGATACGATATGGGGTCTATCATATGTTTGTTCCGGCTTATTCTGCAAGCCAATCATTTGTTTTGTTTTGGTTTGTGGTATTCGAGTTGCTTCAGTGTCAAGTGTTGATTCCATACCTTTCCTAAGCGGTGTTCTCATATTCCTATGTGAATACAAATCCTTCTTGATCTTCGAGTTTGTCATCTCAATTTCTTCTGAACCGGCGTGTTTCTCTTCAAGTGGATCCGAACATTTTCAACATCCGCAAGATCAATTCTAAGTTTTCACAACAGTGTTTATTCCATCTGCCCAAGTTGCCTTTGTTTTCCCACCCTCCCACCCTTTTCCTTCAAGGACTTGGATTTCTTAATCAAGTATCCATCTTATGGATGTGAAGTCTCTTCTCTCTTTTATTTCAATGTTCTTATCCGGTGATTCTCAGGAAGATACTAAGGAGCTTCAAGTTCATCATTCTTCATTCTTTTCTTCTCCGGTGGATTCAATTCAAGCTTTGTCAATCATATCCTTTTCTCGTTTCAAATGTGTTCTCATGCCAGTGCACCTCTTAATCATCCACTTATTTCTATTCAATTGTTTCAGAGTGCTCAAGATATCTCGAAGATTCGTGTTTCCACTCTGCATTCGTTCAAGCTCTTTCGAGGATGTTATCTCATTCAAGTCATTTAATTCAACTGGCGCAATATCTCTTTTAAATTGTTCAACGATGTATCTTTTGAGTGGGCCCTAACCCATAGGTCTTTTCCCAGAATCTTACCTGACTCTTCTAGGTTTTCGGAGGTATTCTCAAATTCTTTTCGAAGTTTAACATAAGAATGAATCATCATCAGTCTGGTTTCTCCAAGATCTTTCAAATTCTTTTCATTGTTGGCTCAACATCTTCGCTTTTCATTCTCCCGGGGTGTCTCATCAATTATCATGGTGGTGTTTCCCATCGTCATTCTCGGATTTGAAGACCGAAGAGGAGTTCCTCTTAAATCCTTACCCGTTCTTCCAGAGATTCATGGTGCTAGCTTTATGCCATCCTCTCATCATTGTTTTCGATTGTGAGAATTATTTTCACCCATCCAGAGCAATTCACGAGTCTTTTCAGTATGATTCTCTGGAGCACATCATATTGGAATTATTCATTCCAGCTTTCAGCTCTTGTTCTCCAAATCATACCGGTGCATCATTCCAGTATTCTCTTATCAGCTCGTGATCTCTTTGTTCTCATGTATCTAAATTACCTCAAGTATCATCTTTCGTTTTCCAATTCTTCCCGTGGAATTGTGCCTTTGCTACTTTCATTTTCAATTCTTATGGTGGTTCGTTCAAGATTTGTCTTCCTTCATTATCACATTAATTCATTCGTTGTTTCAAAATCCCACCAGTGGTTCCATCAATACCTTCTCAAGTTTACGCTATATCTATCTTAATCCTTTCTACAAGATTAAGTAGTATGCCAAATCCGTTGTTGGTCATCAATTTAAATTGATGAAGGATACGCATAATGTAATTCTTATTCTTGTTTCATCCAAATGTTTAATCCCTACCTTCAGAGTTCGTTCAAGATGAAGTAATTCTCGGTTCTAGTGTTTCACTTTTTTTGTTTTCCCGGAGTTCCAAGCTCTCTCAATTATATCATCACGAAGATCCATCTAAATCATTGCAAGTCTTCACCTCATGTTTTCAACTTCTCTTTCTTTTTGTTATCCTTTTATTACCGGAGTTCTTCATGGAGGCTCTACATGATGGTTCATCTATGATTTAATTCCTTCTTGAAGTGTTCATCGAGATTCTTTTCAAAGGAGCTCAAGTATTCTTCATCTTGCATTCTGAAATGCAATTCGTTCTACCTTATCTTTTGAGGTGGTGTCATGTCATTCTTGACAATTTCTTCCATGTTTCATGACTCACAAGTGTTTAAGAATGTGATATTTTAAACCCATCATTTTCAATTCATTCATGAGATCCTTTGCAACCCGTCAATCTCTTCATTGGAGTTATCTTGGGTTATATTTCACCTAAAGCCTTCCCTAAGGAATGTTGCTATTGTGGTGCTTATCAATAATCCAAGTTCCCTCTTACTCTCGCGATGAGAGAAGTTTTCATCTCTTCGTTTCCCTCAAGCAAGCAATTGATTCCCTTAGTGGTAGAATTTCACCTCAAATTTTGAGATGTTTTTCCATAAGCCCACTACAAGCTTTTTCGTTTCGTTGTTGGGTTTTCCAACAACTCCATTATAACCTTCTTGGAAGGGTGCCTTCCAAGCTCAATTGTGGCAGAAGTTGTCATTTTCTTCTCCATTATATTATTCCAATGATCTATCTTCTATTATTTCTTTTGGAGGCTTTGTGATGTTGCTCTCTTCACTTGTCATCTCTAATTGTGAGGAACGTGTTCTTTTCGTGCTTATCCATTTAACTAGAGTGTCGTGCCCTCTTTTCAAGTTCTTCCCATTTTGTCAAGTTTTTGCCTCCATTCTCAACCGGAGTGCTGTATGAAATCTTTCTTACCCATTGTGCCATTCTTTCAATAGTTCCGGAGGCAGTGTGTTGCTGATTTCATCTAGTATCATCTCATCTTGTCAAATCATGTTCAAATCCTACCATTTACAATCGGAGTGCTGCCCATATTATATCATTCTTTTTCCCTCGCTATCTTGTTTTAACCGGAGTGTTGTCGTAATTGATCTTTATCGTTCCTTGTACATCTCGTTTCTACCGGAGTGCTTGCATGTACTTCTTGTCCATTGCAACCCTTTTCTTACGTCTTTCAACCTACAAGGCTCTAGTAAGGTTCCTTATTCCTCTTTTCTAACAGAGTGTTTTCAACTTTGTTCATCTTCATTGTATTCTTTCTTTCAATTTGTTCAACCTTGCAAGGTTCTTTGGTTTCACTCATTTGTCAAAGAAGCAACTTAGTTTTACCTCTTCTCTTCCTCTTCCGTTTCGCTCCGGTGCCATCCTAGACCACGGGACGAAATCCTCTTGTAGTGGTGGAGTGTTGTAACGCCCCAAGACCGATTTGCCAGGTGTCTTCCAGTTTTTTGCCGTCGTTGCCATGTCTTTGCTTGCGTGTTGCATCTTGTCATGTCATCATGTGCATCGCATCATCATGTTTTCAAAATCTTCATTCGTCCGGGTCTCCCAGTTCTTTCCGTTGTCCATTCTGAGCCCAGACACACTTGCACGCGCCCGCGTCACCTCCGACATATTATTTTATAAGTGGCCGGAAAATTTTCTTGGAATGGGATGAAAGTTGGCGTGCGGTGTTGTTATGTTGTTAGTAGGCCGCCTGTCAAATTTCATCGCATTCGGGGTCCGTTTGATGCCCCAACGGATAAATATAGCAACAATATAGTCGGTCAAACGTCGGACGTTTTCGATCTCCAAAAACCTTGCTGGGCTGCACTTCTCTTCTCTCCTCTCAGTTCATGGCCCTCTACACAGCCCACAACTAGCTCTCTAAACCCCCCTGACGGTGTCCTGGACTAGGGGGTACTCACCATGTCATCTCCCAATCTGTTGGATTGGGCTGAGGACCCCCATGGCCGTATGCTCATGGGCTAGTTCAGACAGCCGAAGACATATACGAGGAAGATTCCACAAGACTTGGTGATCAAGACAAGGACTCCTCTCCACCGACGTATTTGACTAGGCTTGTTATCCTAGGCCTCTGGTGTGTTATATAAGCCGAGGCCAGGCTAGTCGATAGATGAGGACATTATTCATCATACCCTTAGGTTTTAGACCACAACATATGATCTCGAGGTAGATCAACTCTGTAATTGATACTCCATCAACATAAACAAGAGCAGGACATAGGGTTTTACCTCCGTCAAGAGGGCCCGAACCTGGGTAAACATCGTGTCCCCTATCTCCTGTTACCCATCGATCCATGATACACAGCTTGGGACCCCCTACCCGAGATCCGCCGGTTTTGGCACCGACAATGGTGCTTTCATTGAGAGTTCTGCTGTGTGTTTGGCAAAAGATCGATGGCTCGCCTGCAGATCAACTGCGACTTCGGCATCTTCGTCACCATCTCGACTGGTCACCTTGGTTCGACCAATAACTGCGCCCTGTGTTCGGATCACCATGTTCGGACGAGGGCCTTCATCAAACATCAACTCCTATCTCTATCAAGATCATGGAGGAATCATCCATGGAGCTTCGGGGCTCAACGTCAACATTGCCCTCGAGCGACCGTGCTGTTTTTCTGGACAGCGAACTCGTATCTGCCGCCACCGCCTCGTCGAGTATCGCTTTGACGATTACTTCGGTGGGATTGTGTGGAATTGAGTCTACAACAACCATGAAAAATTTCATTGAGTTCCGATGGAGGAATATCTGGCAATCTATGATATACCGGAGCCGTTTTGAATCTGGATGGGAATCTGGACGAGTTTGGAGCATCGCGTCCAACATATAGCTCGGACGTCCTTTGGAAGATCCAACCGTTGATCGGCTGCGGGATTCCTATATCTACCACCCCTCAAAATTTCAGCTCGATCCGACCGTTCAAACTCCGGGAAACCTCCGATGAGCGCAACGATTTTCGGATCCGTTTTTTGCGCGAATACGAATCCGGCCGAGTTCATGTTTCTTCATGAACAGGATATCAGACACCCCTTTTGAAGGAATTTTTTCTAGGGTATTGTGCTTTGTTTAAACATGTACCCATAAAATTTTAAGCCTCCTCCGAGGTAATCTTCACCATCACGCTGGCGTCAAACCAGTCCGGCAGTATTGCTCCACGACCGCCGACCTGCGCTAGACACGTCGCCGCTTTATTGAGACGAGCTCAACTCCTTCGATCACCATCTCGGCAAACTGAACTAGAGTTCAGCATCGTGAAGGATCAATCATCATCAACGTTGCTGCCCCACGGATTACATGGAGCGGGCACACCGGCATCGCCATGCGGTAGCTTCATCAAGCTAGCGCTGATCGCGTCACAAGTATTGACCTGCGTCGGCATCACCATGCTGCCTCTTCTTCAAATCATCATCAAACACACCGACCTGTTTCGACACATGGGCTGACAGGTAGACTCCCACATCTCTTCGCCGAGTCGCTCCAATACCTCGGCTAGACCGGGGGCTTCATCATCTCTTCATCAACCTACTTCGGTGACTTTGGCGTCACCAGCCGACCAGCTTTGTCACGATTAGCTGGACCGAGGGCTTTGTCTCGGCAAGCCAAACTTTTCCAGTATCGCCATGCCAGCGCTTTATCACCCATCAGGCAATGGGTGTGCGGATCGAGTCCCAATGTTGGGAGTCACCTTTCTTCGGATTGCTACAATAAATAAACCAGGTGCTATTTATCCCAGTATTTTTTGCTTGTTTGGGTCTATTCTCCCCAAAGAATTATTACTCCGGTTTGTTCCATCATTTCTACACAGGCCTGTCAAATGGCGGTCGCATTACCAACGGTCACACGGTGGTACGGTCAGTTTCCGTATATAGTCCGGCAAACGTCGGATTCGGAACTCGGACCGGCATGTGAATTCGGGCTTTTGCCACGCCTTCATCGCGTTCCGCGGACGCTTTGCATCCACATTGACTTCGGCGACCGGCCACTTCTCTTTAAATAAATTATTTTTGCGAAAAGCAATTGTGCAAGGATTATATATATATTTATATTATTCTTTTTGGACCGCACTATTTTATGCGTGTAGGTGATCGACTTCGACTGCGTTACGCGATCGCTTCGGCAAGCCAATGCCGCTGTCTCAAATTGGCATAAATCGTCTTGCATGATCACCTTGTTTTCCGTGTTGCCATACCGACGTGTTCGATTGCCTCGGGGACTTCGGCATCACCGAGAGAGGTCTACCTCACCGAGTGTTTGGCGCACAGGCCATACTTCTTTTATTACTGACTTTGCATAAATTATTTTATATGCAACAATTTTATTCATCATTATTACCATTATCTCCGGTTTGCACTATTTTTTTTGCATAGGTAAATGAATCGAGTTGGGCAGTGCTGTCTCCTCGGCTGGATGGGAGGTTTCGTCAACACTTCATTAACCTGCCTCGGGGGCTTCGGCGTCACTCTATCGGCCCGCTTTGGCCGTGCTATGCCACCACTTTGGAGTGCCGAGCTCTTCGCTCCGCCACCTTGGGACTGGCTTGGGGGATGGAACCTTGTCCTGCATCAAGCTTGGACCGTGTCATCAATGCCGAACACATTAACAAGCTAAGTCGCTTTCATGCTCACAAACTTTCGGTTAAATTTTTTTTCTCCCGGTTCGACCAAGCTTCATACT
The DNA here is from genome assembly GCF_018294505.1 of Triticum aestivum. Classification (NCBI taxonomy): domain Eukaryota; kingdom Viridiplantae; phylum Streptophyta; class Magnoliopsida; order Poales; family Poaceae; genus Triticum; species Triticum aestivum. The sequence goes on along the minus strand of NC_057803.1, from coordinate 386,051,986 downwards.
TCTTTGTCAGAACTTTGTCTGTGACGCGTAAATTCAAATACCCCGTTTACTTGGGGGCTTCCTTCATGAAGCTTTTCCTCTTGCATATGATTATACTTGTACGCCTTCGTTCCTTGTTCGTGTATTACGCCACAATATGCACCATATTGACTTAAATGTTCTGCAAGCTGGGTTGCCTGGCTCCTGTGCTTACCCCTACATTTCCGATTGTTTGGCTAGGGAGTAAAGGGAGCACCTCTGCGATTGTCACGAACGGGTCATCCGAGCTCTGACCTCAGACTGGGTGAAGCCGAAAGCTAGCACTCTTATTGTTTTCAATCATGGTCGGCACACAACGGAACTCATGAGTACAAAAAATCTATTGCACAAGTCTCATAGTAATAATGAGCACCGAAGAAAGGTATCGGTGGGGGTACTATTTTCTTTGAAGATGCTTCTTACACTTCGTCAGTAATATAGCATAAGTTCCCTGAGCGCGCTTTGTCTGTTACAGCCGTATGGCCTGATTGCCTTGTCACCGGAAACACCGTCGATACTCTCGACAGGTGGAGTACATGTGACTTTTCGGCCCTTGGCCGAAGAGGGAGAAGCCGACGGTCGGTTAAGACGCATTTAAAGTTCGGGTGAACACATATATGATATAAGTACTTCGGTACATACAATGATTATACAGAAAATTCTTTTACCCAAGTCACTTGGGGGCTCTTAAAATTTATATGAGCTTTTTTATAGTAAATGTGTTTTTTCTTCTTGGTCGTTGCAAAGTCTTTTTCTACCGCTCCTTTTTCGACTTGAGTGTATGGTAAATAGCTGGATAGCCTGTCTTCTCTCCAAAAGCCGCTCGAGTTTAATTTGCTAAAATGATCTAGGAGAAGTACTCCGCCTTTGGTATAATGAGCTTGAAGCCGTAGGCTAACCCGCGTGAACTCTTGAGATCGGGTGTGTCATGTTAAAGCACGAAAAAAGCACAATTTTTTTCTTCCAATTTTCGGATTGGCACCGAACAGTTGATGTTGTTCGGACATCAAGATTTTACTGACTTTTTTGGTTTTCCAAGCTTATGGCACTTTCAAACTATTTGTGTGTTTTCAGCACAAGTCTCGCAGTGTAATGCCAGACACCTTTAGAGATTCGGCAAAAACATTCTCGGATATTGCTATATATGCATCGGTTTCGAATTGTGTCTTCGGCCAATAGTTGGGTTGCCCGGCTCCTGCGCTTGCCTCCTACGTTCCGCTTTGTTCGGCTAGGTGTGCAAAGGGAGAACCACTGCGATTGTGCTTCTAGCTCACATGGTTAAGCACCTCAGTCGAGAAATCCGAAAACTGACTGTCACAATAAGCGTAAATTGGTCAGCGATCTGATGACTGTGTTAAATGACGGGCCATTCATAACATTGGCTGAAGTGTTTACGGCTTGACCTCGACTGTTGCCGAACACTACCGGGGGCTAGTAACTGGCCTCCCAAACTAAATCCTCAATATTTTGCTCTTACATTAGAGCTGAGGTTTCATGATCATGCTTAGCATGACAACCCAAAGAAAGAACCGATAGTGGAACTATTTTCTTTGGAAGATATTTCTTATGTTAAATAGTAATATAACATATCTCTCTGCATACCTTTGTTTATAAAATCATATGGCAAGATTGCCTTGTTTGTCGTAAATCTTTGCCCTCATAAAGGCTATATAAAGTAGGACAAACACTCCTCGACTATTGGCCGAGGAGGTGGAAGCCGATGGTCGGTCAACAAAGTTTTGTACAATGCGGATCCGAGCTTTATGGTGTAACGTCCCTGGATACATTGAGTCATTACACATAATTTGTGATTTTACTATGGATATCAATCCTTAATTCGGCCACCCGTGCCTGCATTAAGGCTCGGGGGCTACTGGGCTTCCCGCCCATTATTTATAAATATTAAAGGGGCACATTGATCCCATGATCCGGTGTTGCCACCCGACCAGTGCCTCAGGGGCTACTGCGTTGACAATCCAGTGCAGAAAATTTAAGTGCAATATAGCTTTCGAGGAGATTATGATCCTCAGGATTGGTCGGCCGCACCCAACCTGAGTCTCGAGGACTTTGCACACTGCTTTTTTTGTCCCGAAGTATTCTACCGAGCTAGGAGTTGATCCTCAGGCCAATTTTGCAAATCAACCTGAGTCTCAGCGGTACTGGGATCAGTGGTTTTATGTCATCCTTCAGGTGCATCTCGGGTTTTAGACCGATACACACCTTGAGGGCTACTTGCTATATATCTTGGCATAGAATAAATTGCACCAATAAAAAATATTTTAAAAAAATCGGCCCACAGTCGGGGTGGTGCACCACCTCGGAAGCAGTCCGGCATAAAGCTCGGGCGCCAGTGGCTGGCTCCATAGAGGGCATTTTCGGCATTAAGCTCGACTAAACTCCTTTAACCTTTTTGAACCAAGGTGGTGTATGACACCTCGGATATAGTCCGGCATTGGAGCTTGGACCTAGTCCGGCGTTGGAGCTCAGATACATTCCGACGTTGGAGCTCGGAAGCGGTCCGGCGTTGGTGCTTGTCTGCAAAAGATACCTCGAATATAGTCCGGTGTTGGAGCTCAGACACAAGAGGACACTGCCACCCGGGAACAACTTCAAACCCGAGGTGTGGCATAAAAATAACAAGGCATTGATAAAGGCCGAAGACTTAAAGGGCTCCTCGGATACCTGACGTGTGAGATCTTCAGGTTTAGCTCGGCAATCCTCAAGATAGAACATGTGAAGATTTTTTGAACCGGTTTTCAAGACCGACGACCGAAGACGAAGAACAGTTCGAAAGAATCGAGGAGCGTCCCCAACTTGAAGACCGATTCAGGGGGCTACTGACGGTCTCCTGGACTAGGGGCTACTCACCACGTCATCTCCCAATCAGTTGGATTGGGCCGAGGACCCCCATGGCCGTATGCTCATGGGCCAGTTCGGACAACCGAAGACATATACGTCGAAGATTCCACAAGAATTGGTGATCAAGACAAGGACCCCTCTCCACCGACGTATTCGACTAGGACTCTTGTTATCCTAGGCCTCTGGTGTGTTATATAAGCCAAGGCCAGGCTAGTCGATAGATGAGGACATTATTCATCATACCCTTAGGTTTTTGACCACAACATATGATCTTGAGGTAGATCAACTATGTACTTGATACTCCATCAATATAAACAAGAGTAGAACATAGGGTTTTACCTCCGTCAAGAGGGCCCGAACCTGGGTAAACATCGTGTCCCCTGTCTCCTGTTACCCATCGATCCATGATACACAGCTTGGGACCCCCTACCCGAGATTCGCCGGTTTTGACACCGGCACCCCCTTCGATCGGAACCACCGGATCGCGATCGGACGCTCCAAATGCTCTGAAAACCCCCTAACCCTAGCACCCACCCTATATAAACAGCCCCTAGTCCAATTTTGGTCAAACCTAGCTCTTCCCCTATGCCTAGACCCCTTTCTCCTCGGATCTGCCGCCACCAGCGACAGCCAACCCCCTCCTCCTTGATTTCCGGCGCCGCCCAGCTGCACCCCGCCACTTGGCGCCACCGCCCCCACGCCCTCGACCAATCCGAACGCGCCACATTGCCACCCCGCGCCCGCCAACCACTTCCACGCCGCCACCTCGTCACCCCAGCCGGCTTCCTCCACCGCAGGCCCACCTTGCCTGAACCGACACCACTCCCGAGTGCTCTGCCCGATCTGGATCGGGAGACCTCCTCCCATTCGCCCAAGACCCTGACCTTGTCGTCCGTTCCTTCTCCGCCAACTCGTCGGAGTCGCCGCCAGCGTCCACCTCTGGCCAGGTCGCGCTGCCGCCTGGCCCCTTTCTCTCTCTCCCTTCCCTTTATTTTCCTCCCCTCACCAGCTCTCTCCCTCCCTCTATTGCCGCAGGGAACCACCGCCGTCATCTGAAGCTTCCACCGCCGCTGTCGTTCATCAATGGTTGCGCCGACCCTGGATCCGGCCACTACGGCCTCATCCCCGCCGGATCCGAGGGATCCCGTCCATCGTATGCCACCGTGCCCCTCGCATCGACAGAGCTCGAAGGTCGTGCCACCCCTGTTTGTTCGAGACGAGGAAAGCTCGCCATCGAGCGTTGACCATACTTCCCCCACCTCTTCGCTCGGTCCACCTTTGTCACCCCGAGCCAGCCTCCTCTGCTCATGGGCCGCGCAACCCACCGGCCCATTGGCGTCTTCCAGCGCCAAGGCCCAACTCCCTCTTCCACTGACCGGCCATGAGGCCTGGTGAGCAGCCTCCAGCCCCTGTGCACTGTTGGGCTTGTCCCGGTTTCGGCCCATTCTTGTTTTTTCCCTCGTCCTGCGAATTTTGCCAATATTCCAGTGTTTGGCAGTTCTACAAAAAATTCCATCTAGTTCATGCATTTAATAACACACAAATTGTGCATCTGATTAAAATGATTTATATATGAAAAATGACTAGAATTTCATCTAGTTTCACAATATCCAACTTTCATGCATGTCTGAAATGCGTAAATTGCTGTTTGCATTAATTTGCTTAAATGCCATGCTAAAATGCTTTATTTCATAACTAAATAAATGTAGCTCCAAACTTAACAAACTTTATATGTAAATGGGGTAAAAAAATAACTAGTTTAACATGGTGCGCTCATCTTGCATGTTTCACAACCCTAAAATATAGTTTAGGGCAGAACAGTACCAAATTCAAATATTGCACATGGCGATTTTCCGGAATTGTTGTTGTTGTTTCCGGCCTCATTTAAACTTGCTTAAATGTGTAGTATTATGCTTCACCTCTTGCCATGTTTAACAACATTTAATATTGTTGGGTACATAAATGAGAGTGAACTAAATGATTGAATGTGGTGTTTCGTCAATATGCAACTCGTTGCATATTGAGCTCCACTTAATTTGTAGTATTGTTTGTGCACTTTGCCATGCCATGCCTCATTAATCCGGACATGCATCTTACTTGGTTGTGCATCATGCCATGTTTATGTGATGGTTGTTTACTATGTTGCTTTCTTCTTTCCGGGTTGCTTCTCTTGTTAGCTTCGGTTTCATTCCGGAGTTGTGAGGATTCATTCGACTACGTCCGTTTCTCTCCTTCTTGGACTCGGTCTTCTTCCTTGTGGGATCTCAGGAAAGATGACCATACCTTCGATATCACTTCTATCTTTGCTTGCTAGTTGTTCGTTCTATCACTATGTCGCGCTACCTACCACTTGTTATATCATGCGTCCCATATTGCCATGTCAAGCCTCTAACCCACCTTCCTAGCAAACCGTTGTTTGGCTATGTCACCGCTTTGCTCAGCCCCTCTTATAGTGTTGCTAGTTGCAGGCAAAGTTGAAGTTTTTTTCCATGTTGGAACATGGATATGTTGGGATATCATAATATCCCTTATTTTAATTAATGCATCTATATACTTGGTAAAGGGTGGAAGGCTCAGCCTTATGCCTGGTGTTTTGTTCCACTCTTGCCACCCTAGTTTCCGTCATACCAGTGTTATGTTCCTTGATTTTGTGTTCCTTACAAGTTGGGTGTTATGGGAACCCCTTGATAGTTCGATTTGAATAAAACTCCTCCAACAAGGCCCAACCTTGGTTTTACATTTGCCTAACAACCTATTACCTTTCCCTTGGGAGTAATTAACCCGAGGGTCATCTTTATTTTAACCCACCCCCGGGCTAGTGCTTCTCTAAGTGTTGATCCGAACCGAGCCGCCTGTGGGGCCACCTTGGGGAAACTCGAGGGCTAGTTTTACTCGTAGCTCGTCTCATTCAGTGTTTCCCTGAGAACGAGATTCGTGCGACTCCTATCGGGATTGTCGGCACATCGGGTGGCTTTGCTGGTCTTGTTTTACCATTGTCGAAATGTCTTGTAACCAGGATTCCGAGACTGATCGATTCTTTCTAGGAGAAGGAATATCCTTCGTTGACCATGAGAGCTTGTGATGGGCTAAGTTGGGACACCCCTGCAGGGTATAAACTATCGAAAGCCGTGCCCACGGTTATGTGGCAGATGGGAATTTGTTAATATCCGGTTGTAGATAACTTGACACATGACTTAATTAAAATGCATCAATCGCGTGTGTAGCTGTGATGGTCTCTTTTCGGCGGAGTCTGGGAAGTGAACACGGTCTTGTGTTATGCTTGAACGTAAGTAGTTTTCAGGATCACTTCTAGCTTCTCGACCGTTGCGTTGCTTCTCTTATTACTCTTATTTTTGCGTATGTTAGCCACCATATATGCTTAGTGCTTGCTACAGCTCCACCTCACTACCTTCTCCTACCCATAAGCTTAAATAGTCTTGATCTCGCGGGTGTGAGATTGCTGAGTCCTCGTGGCTCACAAATACTTCCAAACAGTTGCAGGTGCCGATGATACCAGTGCAGGTGACACAACTGAGCTCAAGTGGGATCTCGATGAAGATCTTGGTCATTGTTATGTGTCTTTTCTGGATGATCAGTAGTGGAGCCTAGTTGGGACGATCGGGGATCTAGCATTTGGGGTTGTCTTCCTTTATTTTGGTACCGTAGTCGGACCTTGATTGTACTCTGGATGATGTATGTTTAAGTTGTTAATTGTGTGAAGTGGCGATTCTAAGCCAACTCTTTAGCCCCCTCTTATTCAGTACATGGGATTGTGTGAAGATTACCCCACTTGCGACTAAACCACCATGCGTTTATGCCTCTAAGTCGCGCCTCGACACGTGGGAGATGTAGCCGCATCGTGGGTGTTACAACTTTCATAAAAATCACCTATTCACCCCCCTCTAGTCGATAACTAGCACTTTTAATTGGTATCAGAGCAAGGTGCTCCCTGGTTCTGTGTGATTCGGTTTAACCACCTGGAGTATTAGCTATGTCGATTGCAGGGACAATCAAGGTCATCGCTGCATGCCCCATTTTTGATGGTCATGATTATCCTCAATGGAAGGCTATGATGAGGAAGCGCCTTCCTGCTATGGACAGTGAGCTTTGGACTGTCACGAAGATTGGTCTCACCGATTTATCAAAGATGGCACATGCTGACGATATTCAGAAATACATTTTTCTAGTTACGAAGGCGAAGGATGTTATATGCTCCTGTCTATCAAGAGATGAGTTCAGGCGCGTCATGCATCTTTGCAATGCAAAGCTTATATGGGACCGGATCTCTGATGTTTGTGAAGGTCATCGAACATGTCAGGACCCATGGTTCCTCGAATTCAAAGAGTCACTCAAAACAATGAGTCCCAAACCTGAGCCATCTTCTCCTACCTACTGCTGCACGTGGTGCCAAGGTAAATTCACGCGATGCTTACTTTCAAACATCAAGTGAAGATGACTCTGAATGTGAATCTAAACCTAGCTACACAACACTTGCTAAAATTGCAACAGAACAACAAAATGCTATGGAACACATTCAAAAGTTGCTAGATAAAAGCGATGACCCGTTGGACGCGAAAATGACTCGAACTCCGTCCTTAATTGAAGACATTAAAAATCTTCATGTTAAGTACGAGGAACTTGAAAGTCGTCATGAAACACTCTCAACTACTCATGAAAAGCTCTCCTATGATTATCTTCAAAGGAAGCAAGAGCTTGAGAACTTGAGATCGGCTCATGAAGACCTTCAAAAGGAGAACGAGTCACTCTGCGCTCAACAGATCAGTTATACTCAGGAAGACTTTGAGCCACCATGTTTAAAATGTCTTGAGCGTGATAATGTTTTCTCTGTTGCTAGATGTTCTAGTGCTGCTACTGTTAAATGTCTTCACCTGCCGATGTGGAAACTAACCCCTCTTCTGAGGATACCACTACTATTGCTAATGAGAATTCCAGGTTGAAGACATTGCTTGAAACAAGGATGTACAAAAGTCTCAAAGGGCATCAGACACTATGCAATGTCCTGAAGAAACAGATTCTGAGCTGAAACCCTAGGAAAGAGGGTGTTGGGTTCGAGAGGAAAGTGAATGTTGATGGTTCATACTGAAGCCTGAGAAGTACCCCAAAACCACATGGGTTGCTGCAAAGGAACCTTCAGTGGATCCATCTACCCTATCTGGCTTCACTTGTGCTAACCCTATTATCATTGATAAATCCTTTGATGTAAACTATAAACTGTTTAAGAATCAGAATGGTGAAGTGTTTGCCAGGTATATTGGTACTAACTGCAGGAATGGACCACCTGTGAAGAAGATCTGGGTGCCCAAAAGTTGTCTTGAGAAACTTCCTCTGAATGTCATCATGACACCACCAGGGAAGGAGAAAAACCCCAGACCAAAGGCTTCATATGGTCCAAAGGCTTCATATAGACACAGGACTCACTAGAGTCACCCTAACGCCAATGTTTTGTAGGGAAACCATACTCAGACTTATGAAATGAGCGTGTTTCATCAAACCGCTATGTTCATAAGACCAATAACTTTTCTGCTTATTCCTATTAGTATTATTCACCTCCTGTAAGGCTATTTGCTAGGGCTCCAAAGCCAAAGTTGTCAGTTGCTGCACTTAGACTCATTGCTTCTAGGCCACCCCTAAAGATGTGGATGGCTAAGAAAAATTAACTCTCTTTTGTAGGGAAAGATCTCCAGCCGAAAATCAACGGCTTCTGATGCTTATGCTTTGGACCTAAAACATCTTGTGTGATGCAAGATAAAATGTCCGAATGGTCTTACTATGTATTTCATTCCAGGATTCCTTGACAATCATCCTATCTATCCTAACCAGGATCTGAACTTTGATAATATGCTTGTTCGTCAAATGTTTATGCTTCACATTTCCCTTGGTGAAGCCTATCCCCCAAACTGCATTGTAGGGTATGACACCAAAGGATTCTGAGTGGATTATGGATAGTGGATGCACTAACCACATGACTGGTGATCGAAGTCTCCTCATGGATTCAACCCTACATCCATCTGACAAGAGTCACATCACATTTGCTGACACTGGTAAAAGAAAGGTATTGGGTCTAGGTAGAGTTGCAATCTCAAAGGATTAGCACATGGATAAAGTGATGCTTGTTGAATCCCTTGGTTTCAACTTAATGTCTGTCTCAATGCTTTGTGATCTGAACATGATTGTGATATTTGGAAAATATCGTTGCCTTGTTCTTATGGAATCTGACAGGTCTCTAGTCTTTGAAGGGGATCGAAAAGACGATCTGTACATGGTAGATTTCCCAGTACGACCACAGTTGGCCGTATGTCTTCTAGCAAAAGCTTTAGAGTGCTGGCTTTGGCATCAGATGTTAGGGCATGCTGGCATGAGGAACTCGTACACTCTCACGAAGAAGAAGCATGTCATAGGCATCGAGGGCGTCAAGTTCAAGAAGGATCATCTATGTGGTGCCTGCGAAGCCAGAAAGATGACTAGGGCCAAGCATCCCTCGAAGACAATCATGATGACATCTCATCCCTTCGAGCTACTTCACATGGACTTATTTGGCCCTACTCATTACTCTACCCTTACTACCACTACTTGCCTCTATGGATTCGTTATTGTTGATGATTACTCAAGATATACATGGGTGCACATAATCCTCTACAAGAATGAAGTGCAGGATGTCTTCAGACGATTCGCCAATCATGCCATGACGAACTATGGCATCAAGATCAAGCACATCAAGAGTGACAATGGCACAGAATTTAAGAACAACATCCTCGACACTTATCTTGATACATTGGGCATCACACATGAGTTTTCAGCTCCATACACACCTCAGCAGAATGGCATCGTGGAGCGCAAGAACAGAACCCTCATTCAGATGGCACAGAATTTTGGCCTGAAGCCATTGATACTGCATGCCATGTAATCCACCGTGTTTACCTTCACAAGCTTCTAAAGAAGACATCATATGAGCTACTAACTGGTAAGAAGCCAAGCATCAACTACTTCAGAGTATTTGGTGCTAGGTGTTGGATCAAGGATCCACATCACACTTCAAAATTTGCACCGAAAGTAGATGAAGGTTTTATGCTTGGCTACGAAAAGGATTCGCACTCCTACAGAGTCTTCAACCTCTTTCACTATAAAGTGGTTGAAACTGTGGATGTGCGGTTCGATGAGACTAACGGCTCGCAAAGAGAGCACCTGCCAAGTGTGCTAGATGAAGTCTCATCGAGTGAATCTATCAAGCTTATGGGTACTGGAGAAATCATACCTTCAGAGGCTCAGGCTGAAGAAGAAATCATCATTTCTGCACCTAACCAACCCGAAGACACTGCTCAGCCTGAAACCAATGCTGAAACTGAAGACAATGATCAACAAGAGCAAAGTCTTTGTCCAGTTCATCCTCGTGTCACAAACAAAGTACAAATTGAGAAGATAATTGATAGCATCAATGCACCTGGTCCACTTACTCGTTCAAGAGCAACATAGCTAGCAAATTTCTGTGGGCACTTTGCATTTGTCTCTATATCTTAACCCAAGAAAGTTGCTGAAGCCTTGATGGAACCTGAATTGATTCAAGCGACATTATTGGGCTTTATTATCCACTTTTATATTATTTTTGGGACTAACCTATTAACCGGAGGCCCAGCCCAGAATTGCTGTTTTTTTGCCTATTTTAGGGTTTCGAAGAAAAGGAATATCAAACGGAGTCCAAACGGAATGAAACCTTCGGGAACGTGATTTTCTCAACGAACAAGACCCAGGAGACTTGGACCCTACGTCAAGAAACAAAATAGGAGGCCACGAGGTAGGTGGGCGTGCCTACCACCCCCAGGCGCGCCCTCCACCCTCATGGGCCCCCTGTTGCTCCACCGACGTACTCCTTCCTCCTATATATACCTATGTACCCCAAACGATCAGATACGGAGCCAAAACCCTAATTCCACCGCCGCAACTTTCTGTATCCATGAGATCCCATCTTGGGGCCTGTTCCGGAGCTCCGCCGGAGGGGGTATCCATCATGGAGGGCTTCTACATCAACACCATAGCCCCTCCGATGAAGTGTGAGTAGTTCACCTCAGACCTACGGGTCCATAGTTATTAGCTAGATGGCTTCTTCACTCTTTTTGGATCTCAATACAATGTTCTCCCCCTCTCTTGTGGAGATCTATTTGATGTAATCTTCTTTTTGCGGTGTGTTTCTTGAGATCAATGAATTGTGGGTTTATGATCAAGTCTATCTATGAACAATATTTGAATCTTCTCTGAATTCTTTTATGTATGATTGGTTATCTTTGCAAGTCTCTTCGAATTATCAGTTTCGTTTGGCCTACTAGATTGATCTTTCTTGCAATAGGAGAAGTGCTTAGCTTTGGGTTCAATCTTGTGGTGTCCTTTCCCAGTGACAGTAGGGGCAGCAAGGCGCGTATTGTATTGTTGCCATCGAGGATAACAAGAAGGGGTTTTCATCATATTGCATGAGTTTATCCCTCTACATCATGTCATCTTGCTTAAGGCGTTACTCTGTTTTCATTAACTTAATACTCTAGATGCATGCTGGATAGCAGTCGATGAGTGGAGTAATAGTAGTAGATGCAGGCAGGAGTCAGTCTACTTGTCTCGGACGTGATGCCTATATACATGATCATACATAGATATTCTCAAAACTATTCTCAATTCCGTCAATTGCTCAACAGTAATTCGTTCACCCACCATAGAATACTTATGCTCTTGAGAGAAGCCACTAGTGAAACCTATGGCCCCCGGGTCTATCTTCATCATATTAATCTTCCAATACTTAGTTATTTTCATTGCCTTTTATTTTACTTTGCATCTTTATCATAAAAATACCAAAAATATTATCTTATCATATGTATCAGATCTCACTCTCGTAAGTGGCCGTGTAGGGATTGACAACCCCTTATCGCGTTGGTTGCGAGGATTTATTTGTTTTGTGCAGGTACGAGGGACTCGCGCGTAGCCTCCTACTAGATTTATACCTTGGTTCTCAAAAACTGAGGGAAATACTTGCGCTACTTTGTTGCATCATCCCTTCCTCTTCGCGGAAAACCAACGCAGTGTTCAAGAGGTAGCAAGATTTAATAGTTTGAGCTGAATAATGTGTGGGAACTGGTTAAGTGTCCTAATCCTCGCAAGCATAACATCATTGGCACCAAATGGATCTATCGCAACAAACAAGATGAGCATGGTCATGTTATCAGAAACAAGGCTCATCTAGTTGCGCAAGGTTACACTCAAGTAGAAGGGATTGACTTCGATGAAACATTTGCTCCAGTGGCTAGGCTTGAAGCCATTCACATCCTACTAGCCTATGCCAACCATCACAACATCTTTCTGTATCAAATGGATGTAAAGAGTGTCTTTCTCAACGGCAAGATTGAAGAAGAAGTGTATGTTGCACAACCACCTGGTTTTGAAGACCTAAAGCATCCTGACATGGCATACAAGCTCAACAAGGCACTATATGGTCTCAAACAAGCCCCTCGTCCTTGGTATGACACACTCAAAGACTTCCTGAAGAGCAAAGGCTTCAAACCTGGTTCCCTGGTTCCCACACTCTTCACGAAGACATATGATGGTGAATTGTTTGTATGCCAAATCTATGTGGATGAAATTATCTCCGGTTGCACTGACAAAAGATACATTGATGAGTTTGGACACATGACGCAAGAGCAATATCAGATGTCCATGATGGGTGAGCTAAAATTCTTCCTCGGTCTTAAAATCCATCAGCAAAGCAACAACATCTTCATTTCACAAGAAAAATAGCTCAAAGATTGCCTAAAGAAGTTTGGAATGCAAGACTGCAAAGGATACACAACACCAATGCCAACCAAAAGTCATCTGGGCCCCGACAACAATGGTAAAGAGTTCGATCAAAAGGTATACCACTCCATGATTGGTTCTTTACTCTATATATGTGCATCTAGGCCAGATATAATGCTTAGCGTTTGCATGTGTGCCCGATTCCAAGCGGCGCCAAAAGAATCTCATCACTTAGCTGTGAAGCGAATTCTTCAATATTTGGCTTACAACCCAACTCTAGGACTCTGGTATCCAAAGGGCTCCGAGTTTGATCTAGTTGGATTCTCAGATGCTGATTATGCTGGTGACAAGGTTGATCACAAGTCCACATCAGGCACTTGTCACTTTCTTGGACGATCTCTTGTTTGTAGGTCTTCAAAGAAGCAGAATTGTGTATCCCTCTCCACTGCTAAATCCGAATACATTGCTGCTAGATCTTGCTGCACTCAGCTTCTATGGATGAAGCAAACTCTCAAGGACTATGGCATCCAACTGAAGCATGTGCCACTCTACTACGACAATGAAAGCACCATCAAGATTGCCAACAACCCAGTTCAGCACTCGTAGACAAAGCACATTTAGATCCGTCATCACTTTCTCAGAGATCATGTCATGAAGGAGGATATTGATATCATTCATGTCAACACTGAAGAGCAATTGGCAAATATCTTCACAAAGCCCTTGGATGAGTGAAAGTGCTAGTTATCGACTAGAGGGGGAGTGAATAGGCGATTTTATGAGAGTCTTCAAAACATAGGGGCTTTGAAGACAAACAATAGAAATGAACATATTAATATGCTGCGGAAGGTAGACTACACTAGACAAGCCATAGTCAAGTAAGCAATGAAGTGAAAGTACGAAGACTATCAGCAGCTAGGTAGAATGGATCAAGATGGAAGATAGTATGAAGCCAATCAACAACAGTCTTCACACAGTGAAGTCTATCAGATCATGCAAGCTGACGGTCTTCACGAAGACAAACTGTAAGTAAAGAGAGAGGTAAGGATAGAACCAGTTGCTTGGTGAGGACATGTATTTGTTGGACCAGTTCTAGTTGCTGTGACAACTGTACGTCTGGTTAGGGAGGCTGAGATTCAACTTAGAAGACCGCGTCTTCACCTTATTCCCCTTGAGCTAAGGACACACCGTCCTCGCCCAATCACTCTGGTAAGTCTTCAAGGTAGACTTCCAAACCTTCACAGACTTCGTTCACCCGCGATCCACAATGACTCTTGGATGCTCAGAACGCGACGCCTAACCGGCTGGAGGATTCATAGTCCTCAAGTGTAACAAGTCTTCAGGTCATGCAGACAAAAAGACTTCAGTGATGCCTAACACTATTTGGCTCTAGGTGTTTAGGGCTTTGTCCTCGCAAGGATTTCTCTCTCAAAGGCTTCGGAGGTGGGTTGCTCTTAAATGACAAAAGCCGTGCACTAACTCTAAGCCACCAGCAATTTATGGTGTAGGGGGTGGGCTATTTATAGCCTGGAGGCAACCCAACCCGATTTGTCTGAAATGACCCTGGGTCACTAAGGAACTGACATGTGTCCAACGGTCAGATTTCAAACACACGCGGCAGCTTGACTTGGGCTACAAGTAAAGCTGACTCATCCAGCTCTCGATAAGATTTTCTCTCATTGTCTTCGCTCGAAGACATAGGATTTGGTTGAGCATCACTTCAGTCACTCTTACTTTGTTCACTTTGACCCCACTTAACAGTACCGTGGTTCCTATGACTCAACAAAGAAGAAAAGGAAACTACGAAACGACTATGTCTTCGCACTCCATAGTCTTCATATGATATCTTCTCATGTCATAGTCTTCAGTGTGAAAATCTTCACAGACCACCATTGTCTTCAATGTCTTCACACATTTTTAGGGGTCATCTCTGGTACGTAAACCGAATCAATGAGGGACTACTACCTGTGTTATGCTGCAATTCTCACAAACATATTAGTCCCTCAACCAAGTTTGTCGTCAATACTCCAAAACCAACTAAGGGTGGCACTAGATGCACTTACAATCTCCCCATTTTTGGTGATTGATGACAAACTGGTTGAAGTTTTCAACAGGGATAAAAGTATGTGAAATTGTAAGGATAAGGTATTGTCTTCATAAGTAGCAAAAGGCTCCCGCTGAAGATGTGCATATAAATAATTTGCGTTTGAATGCAAATGCAGATGGCAGTTTTTACTTGTGGAGATCCTCTTCAGCTTATGAAGACAATTCATCATGCATGAAAGAATACAAAGAAGATAATGACATGCATAATGAAAAATGGACGTCTGCGGAATGACTTCGTGCGGAATTTATCATCACATCACATGGTTAACAAAAAAGGTAGCAGACGACCATCAAGTTTAAGTGTTACAACTTAAAGAACCAAAAGTATCAAAAGCGAGAGTTGTAAACACTTGGCAAAAAGTATAGCAACCACCCACAAGGACCGGCTTGAAGACTATCAACTCATATGCTTCTCCCCCTTTTGTCAGTAAGGACCATAAAGGTTTGAAGACATAGAGCTTCTACTCGTTCCCATGAGGAGGAGAAGGTGCAAGGTCGACGTTGGAGTCCGGTGGTGCAGAAGAACTTGGTGCAGTGTCGGTTCGCGGCGAAGTTGTAATTGGTGAAGTAGCATCATCTTTGTCATCGACAACTCTGGCATTGACAGTTGCCGCCGAGGAGGACTACTTAGAGTCTTCGAGTGAGGGAGTCCGACGCAAGAGAGCGTTTCTGGGAGGAGTGGAATCAAATTTGAATCGCTCCGTGAAGCCATCTTGTTGAAGATCATCTTTAGAGCTTAGCAATGTCAGACTCTTCCACGACCGCCGACAGGTTTCATGTGTGACAAAGGCATTCTTGGTGGCAAGATTTTGAATGCGATTAACGTCCACCAAGAGACTTTGCATCTGACGCTTGAGCCAGACATGATACTTATCCTGTTTCTAATGTAATGCCACGAGAAGCTCTCGGTCATTGAGAGCACGAGATCGCTTCCGAGGCCTTTGAGCCATGGTGCTTTCAGTGGCTTTAATGTTTGCACGACGAGGTGCACGAGTGTTACCAGCCAAAGGATAAACACGAGTGGCAGCAAGATCTCCTTCAATGGGTTGGGTGAAGCTTTGGTGATCGACATTGTGAAGATATAGTGGCTCCTTGGCAAGTTCAGGGTAGATGGCTTCGACAGACATATCAACCTCTGGCAGGAAGATGAGATGATTGCGTGCTGAGGGCTGATAGTTGATGGAAGAGTGAAGCTTGATGAGGCACATTACCCATGGAGCATAAAATTTCAGACCAAATAGATCAGATCCAGACGCATCAAGTTGCCTGATGAAGAAGTCTTGAGCATTGAAGCTGATGCCATTGAGGATATAGAAAACCAATGTCTTCATTTCTCCTTCAAGCTTTACTGCAGGAGAATGTCCTTTGATAGGCCATAGAGTTCACCTGATGATATGATAAATGGTGCGAGGCAGATACTCTAGGTCTTCAACAAGGAATTCCTTTTGATATTCAGCATCGCTTGGCAGTGGCTTCATCATGCTGAGCATTTGACTCATGTTCGGCCCAGGCTTCTGAAATATGCTCTCCAAAGCATTACGGTGAGACTGACAATCAGGTTCATAGTGTTCACCTGGAGTGGGCAGGGCAGTAAGCTCAATTATATTTTGGGCTTTGGCTTCATGGTTTAGATCGCCCGTCATCCACTCAAGGACCCAAGTCTTCGTATCCTTGTAGTAGCCGCGTATGTGAAGAGCGGCATAGAATTGTAGCAGAAGCTCTTCATTCCAATTTTATTTGTCGGTCACAAACTGCAGAAGGCCAGCATCTTTGAAGCAGTCTAGAGCCTCTTCCAAGCAGGGCAGGCCAGCCATGGCTTCGCAGTCTAGACACATATGGGGAAAATGCGCCCTTGATTGTATAAGACATAAGAATAGTAACTGCGTTGCTGATAGCTCCAGAACCGATCTGATGAAATTCTTGGCTGCGAGTATGGGTTCTTGTCACTATCAAAGAAGGTGTTGTGTGATTTGAAGCCATTCACATTGAATGATCTTGGCGAAGTCGTAGTGCCGGGAAATCTTGGCAGCCTGGGCTTTGGCTTCTGGACCTGAGGCCTGTCCTCCACATGATAGTCAAACTGTGGTCTGGGAGAAGGCGGAGGAACCAGAATGGGCCAGTGGACGGTGACAAGTTGACCACGATCGTATGCTTGCTCAATGGTGTGAGGTCTTGGAGGTGGTACAGGAGCAGAGGCATTGACTTGGGCTTCAAGCTGCACATTGGCTTCAGGTGCAACATTGACTTTTGGCACCATATTCATTGCAGGCGCCACATTAGCTTCATCCATGACAACGTCATTGGCTTCAATAGTGTTGTAGGTGGTCGCCTTAGTGTTTTCAACCTGCACTTTAGTAGCTGGAGAGTCGGGCACTGACTCCTTCTCCTCGAGAACAACTTCTCGGTTGGTAGGGGGCGTGGCAACTCACTCTTCTTCTTGACGAGGTTCTTGGGGTTCTTGCTGGTCATCGGTTGATGCAGCCAGAATGTCTTCAACAGCTTTTGCTTCGGACTCAGAGATGTTCGTAGTTGGAGTGCCATCAGGAAACACTTGTCGTGCCACTGAGTTGTTTTGCACTTCTCCTTCTGGAACGCTCGGCATGGCGACCTGTGGCCTAGGGCCTTTGCGAAGCCTGCGGTGTGTGGGCGACGCCTTTGGAGATGGGGTGGTCTTCACCATGTAATTGTCATCATCAAGTACCAGAGTGGCAACTTGAGGAGGGGGAGTACTGGGTGTGTCTTGGCTTGGTGTGTCTTGGGGTGATCAGCCCATGATGCATCCTGAGCAATAGGCATCAATGGACGACCAATGCTGATAAGTTTGTTGTTCGTGAGAACAGGCGATGATACTGGTTGGTTCTCGATCTGAGGAAGGACTTCATCATTTACATTGTCACGATGACCAATGTCTTCATCTATGAAGGGGTCAGCAGCTGGAATGTCTTCAGCTTCAGGAGCCTCTGTGGAAGTAGGCTCATGAAGTACTAGCTGACGTTCTTGGTTGTTGGATGCAGGACGAACAACTGAGATGGGTTTGACAAAGAGGGGCTCTGAGGGAGCAGCTCGATCTTTCTTCGAAGACTTTGTCTTCTGCTTCTTGGGTTGTGGGGTATCATTAGTGGCATTCTTGTTCTCGCACTTTCTAGCTTCGGACTCAGCTGCCCTTATCTTCTTCAGTTCTCAAGAAGCTGTGGGGACCTTAGGCATCGAGCCTGTCATGCTGGTAGGGAAGACAATGCTTGGTGCTTCCTGCCTTGATGCTTTAGCTTTGGCCATAGCAGGCTTCTTCTTCTTTTTGGCAGCCATTCTGGGGTCGATGCCAGGGCGCCCTAGTGCCTTACGCTTCTCAGCCTCATTGTGCGCTTGCACACTTTTCTCAGCAAAGTATTTCATTCTCTCTCTTGAACCTTTAGATTCCTCGCGTTTCTGGTG
The DNA here is from genome assembly GCF_018294505.1 of Triticum aestivum. Taxonomy (NCBI): domain Eukaryota; kingdom Viridiplantae; phylum Streptophyta; class Magnoliopsida; order Poales; family Poaceae; genus Triticum; species Triticum aestivum. The sequence goes on along the minus strand of NC_057803.1, from coordinate 386,033,785 downwards.
AAACTGCTCCTTGAGCTCATGCAACATCTGCTTGAAGCTTTGAACATCAGCCACGCTGAGATTGGCCATGTTCCTCTTGAACCGAGCTTTCTCATGATCAATCTTGTTCTTCAGTTCAACGATCTTCTGGGCCAGAGCCAGCTTAGTAGCAATGGCACTGTGGAAAGAGACACTAATGCCAATTGGAAGCTCAAGGTCATCGTGTTGATGCTGGGGTTTTCAAACCATTCATCAATGAAGTTGTTTAAGATATCCACATAAAAAGAGGAAGATCATTGAAGATCTCCGCCTCCTCCTTGCTCTTTATGAGCATCTCAAGAGCACCATCACCAAGATCGTCGTCGCTGGACAAATCAATGATGGCTTCTTCATTCCGCAAAATATCAGCTAGGGTCAGTTCTTGCCCAGAGCGCTGGATGGGCTTCATCTTCTTTGAAGACTTCTCAGTCTTCTTAGAGATGCGAGAAAGATCTTCAGACTGCATACTTGCTTCAGGTGGTGCAATGGCCAGTGGCTTTGCATGCGAAGCTTTAGGTGCAGCCGAGGGCTTTGAAGCCTTCGACTTCCTCTGCTTCTGTGGCCTTGGTGGAGCTGGCACTTCGTCAGTGTCAGAGTCATTCTCAGAGTGCTCCGCGGCTGATCCCTGAACAACAATGTGAGTGAGGAGACCGTCGAGGTTGTAGAAAGGCCCGATGATATTGGGTTCAACATCACGAGTGCCATCAGCCCGAGGAGCAGATGGACCGGGGTTGAAGTCGAGTCCAAATTCCTTCTTGTTCTTCTTAGCAGACTCTTTGGCAAACTGGAAGTTGCGCTTGAAGAGATTGTCTCCATGACACCATAGCAGACTGGTTGGGTTGGCATCTTCAGGTTGTGGTCCTCGGACCATGCAAGGATAGAAACCTTGAGCTATGGCTTCAGACTTGGACTTGGGCTAAAGACCTTTATATACAATATCTCCCCAGGGGCCCTTGATGGCATTCTTTTCAAATATTCGGCAATGACAAATTTGTACTTGAACCATTCATCTGCCCAATATCTTTGAATCCATTGGATTTGGTTCTTGCATTCCCCATAGGTCTCTTCAGGGTCTGACTTGTATAGTGCAAAGAGATCTGGTGGCAGGTCCTTAGCTGTATTTCCATGGCGTTGTCTTCCACCCTTCCTGACTAATTTTTCTGTCACCATGAAGTTCAAACTGAATGGCTTCAGAACTTGCAAAGGCTTCTGTCTGCTGGTCAGACAAGAACTGGCTTCAGTAGAATTGATGTGACGCTATAAGAACTCTGCAAATGAATGCAGACTATGAGAACCAAGGGATTCTCCCACAGACATGTACCTATGACAGCATTAGAGATGCGAGGGAAGGGGAAGAGGTCATATGCATTCTCAGAAGATTTTGAAGATAAATTAGTTTGAAGACAATGACCTCATGACGCGAAGACATTCACTTATTTTTTGAGAGTTGGTTCCAGATTTGTACGAATCCAAGAATAGGTACAAGTGAGGAATCTAACTAGTAGTAAAGCATAAGTGAATATTCTAGGCATGATATGAGATGCAGAACAGGATAGATCCAATTTTGTAGGTTTATAAACCACTTTTGGTGGAGAAGGATGGATCTATTGGATAAAAAAGGCAGTTAAAAGGTAAGTTTTAATTACCACAAGAAGAACTGCTAGACGGAGTGGAGTTGCAGGCCGAGCAGTTCAATCTGCCGTGCCCTAACTTGGCGACGGTAGACACCTATGGCGGCGGCGGAGGAGACGAGGTCCGCGGCCGGCGTGAGGACGGCGTCGGTGAGGTCGCGGCAGCTAAGCGCTTCGTCGTCAGCGTCGCCAAGAGCTAGCGGTGGCGCTAGGGTTTGTGCGAGGTGGAGAGGTGGAAGAAAAGATAATGACCGTGGTGAGGTGTATATTTATAGGGACAGGGACAACACAATGTTATTACGCCGGTGCCCCTGGCAGTTCACATCTGAGGGACACGTGGCACGCATGCAACACCTTGGAAGTTGTTCCATGTTCCCACGCATGCCTGGATTGTCGGGTGGTCGTTCCCGCTTCTCTGATTTTCAGACAAAAGGATATAACATTAAAACAGATTCAATTTTGTCTCTGTGTCTTCTGCTGACAAGGACTCAAAGAAGACAATTAACAGATTCAATAGAATGCATATGATTTGGATAGACAGAATCTGAGGTAGAAGCATAGACGGGGTTAGGGTCCGATCACATTCACTTAGGTCAGAAGACTCAAACATGAAGACATAGCTATAAGTGAATGTTGTAGAGGATAGAACACCAATGTATATACCAGTAATATAACAAATCAACATTGTGAAGATAAACATGGAGTCGAACAAATGTTGAAGACAAAACCAAATGTTAAGATTATGCAAATGTGACGCCAATTGAAAATACTTCAAACAAGAGTTTGGTGGTGGCGTTACCCACCGTATAGTAAGTGTTAGACCCAGACACGGCACACAATTATCGTGGCGCTCCGAAGTCAATTTTTGCATTAATGTATTCAAACTTAGAGTGTATGTCTTCATTATTTGAAGATATACGTTACTTCGTGTGTTGCAAACCTAAGTCATCACACGAATAAGCGTTAGGATGTGTGTCCAACTACATGACATTCGAGGATTCTAAGATATTTAGCTCACACCGCTACTTGCAAAACCTTTTCTCATCCAAGGGCTTTGTGAAGATATCTTCCAATTGCTCTTTAGTGTTGACGTGAATGATATCAATATCTTCCTTCATGACATGATCTCTCAGAAAGTGATGATGGATCTGAATGTGCTTTGTCTTCGAATGCTAAACTGGGTTGTTGGCAATCTTGATAGCGCTTTCATTGTCGCAGTAGAGTGGCACATGCTTCAGATGGATGTCATAGTCCTTGAGAGTTTGCTTCATCCACAGAAGCTGAGCGCAGCAAGACCCAGCAGCAATGTATTCAGATTCAGCACTGGAGAGAGACACACAGTTCTGCTTCTTTGAAGACCAACAGACAAGAGATCGTCCAAGAAAGTGACATGTGCCTGATGTAGACTTGCGATCAACCTTGTCACCAGCATAATCAGCATTTGAGAATCCAACTAGATTAAACTCCGAGCCCTTTGGATACCATAATCCTAGTGTTGGGATGTAAGCCAAATATCGAAGAATTCGCTTCACAGCTATGTGATGCGACTCCTTTGGTGCCGCTTGGAATCGGGCACACATGCAAACGCTAAGCATGATATCTGGCCTAGATGCACACAAATAGAGTAAAGAACCAATCATGGAGCGGTATACCTTTTGATCGAACTCTTTACCATTGTCGTCGGGGCCCAGATGACTTTTGGTTGGCATTGGCGTCATGTATCCCTTGCAGTCTTGCGTTCCAAACTTCTTCAGGCAGTCTTTGAGGTATTTCTCTTGAGATATGAAGATGTCGTTGCTTTGCTGACAGATTTGAAGACCGAGGAAGAACATCAGCTCACCCATCATGGACATCTGATATTGCTCTTGCATCATGTGTCCAAACTCATCACTGTATCTTTTGTCAGTGCAGCCGAACATAATGTCATCCACATAGATTTGGCACACAAACAGTTCACCATCGTATGTCTTCGTGAAGAGAGTGGGATCTAGGGAACCAGGTTTGAAGCCTTTGCTCTTCAGGAAGTCTTTGAGTGTGTCATACCAAGCACGAGGGGCTTGTTTGAGGCCATACAGTGCCTTGTTGAGCTTGTAAACCATATCAGGATGTTTTGGATCTTCAAAGCCAGGTGGTTGTGCAACATACACTTCTTCTTCAATCTTGCCATAGACAAAAGCACTCTTCACATCCATTTGATATAGGAGAATGTTGTGATGGTTGGCATAGGCTAGCAGAACGTGAATGGCTTCAAGCCTAGCCACCAGAGCGAATGTTTCATCAAAGTCAATTCCTTCAACTTGAGTATATCCTTGAGCAACGAGACGAGCCTTGTTTCTGACAACTTGACCATGCTCATCTTGTTTGTTGTGATAGACCCATTTTGTGCCAATGATATTGTACTTGCGAGGATCAGGACGCTTGACTAGTTCCCATACGTTGTTCAGCTCGAACTGTTGAAGCTCCTCTTGCATAGCTAGAATCCATTCAGGTTCCATGAAGGCTTCAGCAACTTTCTTGGGTTCAGATATGGACACAAATGCAAAGTGCCCACAGAAATTCGCTAGTTGTGTTGCTCTTGAACGAGTAAGGGGACCAGGTGCATTGATGCTATCAATTATCTTCTCAATCTGTACTTCATTTGCAACACGAGGATGAACTGGACGAAGATTTTGCTCTTAATGATCATTGTCTTCATCTTCAGCATTGGCTTCAGGCTGAGCAGAGTCTTGAGGTTGATTTGGTGCAGAAATGACAAGTTCCTCTTCAGCCTATGCCTCTGAAGGTATGATTTCTCCAGTACCCATAAGCTTGATTGATTCACTAGGAGGGACTTCATCTAGCACATTTGGTAGGTGCTCTCTTTGCGAGCCGTTAGTTTCATTGAACTGCACATCCACAGTTTCAACCACTTTATAGTGAAAGAGGTTGACGACTCTTTAGGAGTGTGAATCCTTTCCGTAGCCAAGCATAAAACCTTCATGTGATTTTGGTGCAAATTTTGATGTGTGATGTGGATCCTTGTCCAGCACCTGGCACCAAATACTCTGAAGTAGCTTACATTTGGCTTCTTACCAGTCAGTAGTTCATATGATGTCTTATTTTGAAGCTTGTGAATATAAACACGGTTGATGACATGTCATGCAGTATCAATGGCTTCAGGCCAGAACTTCCTTAGAGTCTTGTACTCATCAAGCATCATCCGAACCATCTCAATGAGTGTTCTGTTCTTGCGCTCCATGATTCCATTCTGCTGAGGTGTGTATGGAGCTGAGAATTCATGAGTGATGCCCAATGTATCAAGATAAGTGTCGAGGCTGGTGTTCTTGAACTCTGTGCCATTGTCACTTCTTATGTGCTTGATCTTGATGCCATAGTTTGTCATGGCACGGTTTGCGAATCGTCTGAAGACATCATGTACTTCAGTCTTGTAGAGAATTATATGTACCCAGGTATATCTAGAGTAATCATCAACAATAATGAAGCCATAGATACACGCAGTGGTAGTAAGAGTGGAGTAGTGAGTAGGTCCGAATAGGTCCATGTGAAGCAGCTCGAAGGGACGTGATGTCGTCATGATTGTCTTCAAAGGATGCTTGGCCCTAGCCATCTTCCTGGCTTCGCAGACACCACATAGATGATCCTTTTTGAACTTGACGCCCTCGATGCCTCCGACATGCTTCTTCTTCCCGAGAGTGTACAAGTTTCTCATGCCTGCATGCCCTATCCTCCGATGCTAGAGCCAGCATTTGCTAGAAGACATACTGCCAACTGTGGTCCTGCTGAGAAATCTACCATGTACATATCACCTTTTTGGTACCCTTCAAAGACTAGAGACTTGTCAGATTCCATTAAAACAAGGCAACGATATTTTCCAAATATCATAATCATGTTCAAGTCACAAAGCATTGAGACAAACATTAAGTTGAAACCAAGGGATTCAACAAGCATCACTTTATCCATGTGCTGATCCTTTGAGATTGCAACTCTACCTAGACCCAATACCTTGCTTTTACCAGTGTCAGCAAATGTGATTTGACTCTTGTTAGATGGACGTAAGGTTGAGTCCATGAGAAGACTTTGATCTCCAATCATGTGGTTAGTGCATCCACTATCAATAATCCATTCTGAAGCAGCTGGTGTCATACCCTACAATGCAGTTAGGGGAATAGGCTTCACGAAGAGTATTGTGAAGCATAAATATTTTATGAGCAAGTGGATTATGAAAACTTAGATCCAGGTTAGGACTGATAGGATGATTGGCAAGCGATTTTGGAATTAAATACATAGTAAGACCATTTAGACATTTTATCTTGCGCCCCACAAGATGTTTTAGGTCCCCAGCAATAGCATCTGACGCCTTTGATTTCCGGCTCGAGACCTTTCCCTGCAAAAGAGAGTTAAGATTTCTTAACCACCCACATCTTCAAGGGTGGCTCTGAAGCAATGAGTCTAAGTGCAGCATCTGAGAACTTTGGCTTTGGAGCCCTAGCAAATAGTCTTGCAGGAGGTGAATAATACTCATAAGAATAAGCAGAATAATTCTTGGTCTTATGAACATGGCGGTTTGAAGAAACATGGCCATATTCATAGGCCTGAGTATGGTTTCCCTGCAAAACATTTGTGTTAGGGTGACTCTGGTGAGTCCTCTGTCTGTATGAAGCCTTTGGACCATGTGAAGCCTTTGGTCTGGGGTTTGTCTTCATCCCAGGTGGTGTCATGATGACATTCACCTGAAGATTTTCAAGACAACTCTTGGGCACCCAGATCTTCTTCAAAGGTGGTCCATTCCTGCAGTTAGTACCAATATACCTGGCAAACACTTCACCATTCTGATTCTTAAACAGTTTATAGTTTGCATCAAAGGATTCATCAATGATAATCGGGTTAGGACAAGTCAAGCCAGATAAGGTAGATGGATCCACTGAAGGTCCCTTTGCAGCAACCCATGTGGTTTTGGGGTACTGCTCAGGCTTCTAGTAAGAACCATCAATGTTCATTTTCCTTTCAAACCCAACACCCTCTTTCCTAGGGTTTCGGTTCAGAATCTGTTTCTTGAGGACATCACATAGTGTCTGATGCCCTTTGAGACTTTTGTACATTCCTGTCTCAAGCAATGTCTTCAACCTGGCATTCTCATCAGCAATAGTAGTGGTATCCTCGGAAGAGGGGTTAGTTACCACATCAGCAGTTGAAGACATCCCAATAGTAGTAGCAGTAGAACATCCATCAACAGAAGTAGCGTTATCACGCTCAAGGCATTTTAGACATGGTGGTTCAAATCCTTCCTGAGCGGAACTGATCTGTTGAGCGCGAAGTGACTCATTCTCTTTTTGAAGATCTTCATGAGCCGCTCTCAAGTTCTCAAGTTCTTGCTTCCTTTGAAGATAATCATAGGAAAGCTTTTCATGAGTAGTTGAGAGCGTTTCATGACGACTTTCAAGTTCTTCGTACTTAACATGAAGATTTTTAATGTCTTCAATTAAGGACTGAGTTCGAGTCATTTCCGCGTCCAACAGGTCACCGGTTTTGTCTAACAGTTTTTGAATATGTTCCATAGCAGTCTGTTGTTGTGTTGCAATTTTAGCAAGTGTTTTGTAGCTAGGTTTATATTTACATTCAGAGTCATCTTCACTAGATGTTGGATAGTGAGCATCGTGTGAGTTTACCTTGGCACCACGTGCCATGAAGCAGTAGGTGGGACCAGAGTCATCCTCGTTAGCATCAGCGTTGGTGAAGAGGCCATCATCCTTAGTATCAAAGATGGACTTGTTGACGTATGCTGAAGCTAAATCCAGGCTTGCCACGCCTGAATTAGATTCCTCTTCAAACTCCATATCCACCTCCTCAAATGCAAACTCCTCCTCTAAATCCATTTCTTTGCCAACAAACGCACGACCCTTGCTAGATGAGCTCTTCTTGTGTGATGAAGACTTCGACAAAGACTTGGAAGAATACTTTGAGGATTTCTTCTTCTTCTTGTCATCAGAATCATATTCCTTGCTCTTCTTCTTCTTCTTCTTCTTCTTCTTCTTCTTGTTCTCGTTGTCCCATTGAGGACATTCAGAGATGTAGTGACCAGGTTTATTGCACTTGTGGCACGTTCTCTTCTTGTAGTCACGGGAGGAAGCTTCATCATTTCTTGAGCTGGATCTTGAAGACTGTCTGGAGCCTTTCTTCCTGGTGAACCTTTGGAACTTCTTCACGAGCATGGGAAGTTCCTTTCCAATGTCTTCAGGATTCTCATAACTACACATTTAAGCAAGTTTAAATGAGGCCGGAAACAACAACAACAATTGCGGAAAATCGCCATGTGCAATATTTAAATTTGGTACTGTTATGCCCTAAACCATATTTTAGGGTTGTGAAACATGCAAGATGAGTGCACCATGTTAGACATGGCAAGAGGTGAAGCATAATAAAAACTACACATTTAAGCAAGTTTAAATGAGGCCGGAAACAACAACAACAATTCCGGAAAATCGCCATGTGCAATATTTGAATTTGGTACTGTTCTGCCCTAAACCATATTTTAGGGTTGTGAAACATGCAAGATGAGTGCACCATGTTAAACTAGGCATTTTTCTACCCCATTTACATATAAAGTTTGTTAAGTTTGGAGCTACGGTTATTTAGTTATGAAATAAAGCATTTTAGCATGGCATTTAAGCAAATTAATGCAAACAACAATTTACACATTTCTTCTTCAGATGAGGAAACAACCTTTGCCTTCAAAGCGCGAGCTCGGCCATAGTTGGGACCCTAGATATCTCTTTTCTCAGATAGCTGGAACTCATGTGTGTTGAGCCTTTGAAATATGTCAGACGGATCGAGAGTCTTGAAGTCAGGGCGTTCTTGAATCATCAGGGCCATGGTGTCAAATGAGCTGTCGAGTGATCTGAAGAGTGTCTTGATGATTTCATGCTTGGTAATCTCAGTGGCGCCGAGTGCATGAAGCTCATTTCTAATGTCAATGAGGCGATCAAACGCCAGCTGAACATTCTCATTGTCAATTCTTTTGAAGCGGTTGAAGAGGTTGCGAAGAACACTGATCCTTGAGTCTCTTTGGGTTGAGACACCTTCATTGACCGTGGAGAGCCAGTCCCAGACTAGCTTTGCAGTTTCCAGAGCACTCACATGGCCATACTGTACTTTAGTTAGATGACCACAGATGATGTTCTTGGCAGTAGAATCGAGTTGAATGAACTTCTTGACATTAGCTGGGGTGACGCCTTCACAGGCCTTGGGAACGCCGTTCTTGACGACATACCAGAGGTCGACATCAATGGCTTCAAGCTGCATGCACATCTTATTCTTCTAGTAGGGCTAATCAGTGCCATCGCAGACAGGGCACGGAATGGACTTTGATTATCCCTGCAGTCGACATAGCTAAAACTCCAGGTGGTTAAACCGAATTACACAGAACAAGGGAGCACCTTGCTCTGATACCAATTGAAACTGCTAGTTATAGACTAGAGGGGGGTGAATAGGCGATTTTTATGAGAGTCTTCAAAACACGGGGGCTTTGAAGACAAACAATAGAAATGAACCTATTAATATGCAGCGGAAGGTAGACTACACTAGACAAGCCATAGTCAAGTAAGCAATGAAGTGAAAGTACGAAGACTATCAGCAGCTAGGTAGAATGGATCAAGAAGGAAGATAGTATGAAGCCAATCAACAACAGTCTTCACACAGTGAAGTCTATCAGATCATGCAAGCAGACAATGATTTCACGAAGACAAACTGTAAGTAAAGAGAGAGAGGTAAGGATAGAACCAGTTGCTTGGTGAGGACAGGTATTTGTGGACCAGTTCTAGTTGCTGTGACAACTGTACATCTAGTTAGGGAGGCTGAGATTCAAATCAGAAGACCGCTTCTTCACCTTATTCCCCTTGAGCTAAGGACACACAGTCCTCGCCCTTTCACTCTCGTAAGACTTCAAGGTAGACTTCCAAACCTTCACAGACTTTGTTCACCGGCGATCCATAATGACTCTTGGATGCTCAGAACGCAACGCCTAACCGGTTGGAGGATTCACATTCCTCAAGTGTTATAAGTCTTCAGGTCATGTAGATAGAAATACTTCAATGATGCCTAACACTCTTTGGCTCTAGGTGTTTTAGGGCTTTGTCCTCGCAAGGATTTCTCTCTCAAAGGCTTCGAGGTGGGTTGCTCTTAAATGACAAAAGCCATGCACTAACTCTGAGCCGCCACCAGTTTATGGTGTAGGGGGTGGGCTATTTATAGCCAGGAGGAAACCCAAGCTTTGTCCGAAATGACCCTGGGTCACTAAGGAACTGACATGTGTCCGACGGTCAGATTTCAAACAAACGTGACAGCTTGACTTGGGCTACAAGTAAAGCTGACTCATCCAGCTCTGGATAAGATATTCTCTCATTGTCTTCGCTCGAAGACATAGGATTTGGTTGAGCATCACTTCAGTCACTCTGACTTTATTCACTTTGACCCCACTTAACAGTATGGTGGTTCCTATGACTCAACAAAGAAGAAAAGGAAACTACGAAACGAGTATGTCTTCGCACTCCATTGTCTTCATACGATGTCTTCTCATGTCATAGTCTTCAATGTGAAACTCTTCATAGACCACCATTGTCTTCACACATTTTTAGGGGTCATCTCTGGTAGGTAAACCGAATCAATGAGAGACTACTACCTGTGTTATCTTGCAATTCTCACAAACACATTAGTCCCTCAACCAACTTTGTCGTCAATACTCCAAAACCAGCTAGGGGTGGCACTAGATGCACTTACAATGAGAAAAGGTTTTGCAAGTTGCGGTGTCAGCTAAATATCCTAGAATCCTCAAATGTCCTGTAGTTGGACACACATCCTAACGCTTATGCATGTTGATGACTTAGATGTGCAACACATGAAGTAACGTATCTCTTCAATCAATGGAGACATACACTCTAAGTGTGAATACATTAACGCGGAATTTGATTTCGGAGCGCCACGATAATTGTGTGCCATGTCTGGGTCTAATACTTCCTATACGGTGGGTAACGCCACCACCAAAACCTTTTTGAAGTGTTTCATTTGGCGTCATAAATGCATAGTCTTCGCATTTGGTTGTCTTGAACATTGATTTGACCTTTAAAGTTTATCTTCGCAATGTTGAATTGGTCTTATATGTGCGTGTGTGTGTGTGTGTGTTCTGTCCTCTACAACATTCAATTATATCTATGTCTTGACTCTTGAATTTTTCTGATCTAAGTGAATGTGATCGGACCCTAACCCTCTTTGTGCTTCTACCACAAATTCTATCTATCCAAGTCATATGCACTATGTTGAAACCTATCAAATGTCTTCTCTGAGTCCTTGTCAGCAGAAGACACAGAGACAAACATTTAAATCTGTTTTAAATGCCATATCCTTTTTGCCTGAATACCGGAGAAGCCAGAACGACCAAACGACAAACCAGGCGTGTGTGGGAACATGGAACAACTTCCAATAAGTTGCATGCAGGCCACGTGTTCTTCAGATGTGAAATGCTACGGGCACCTGCGTAATTATGTTGTGCCATCCCTATCCTTATAAATACACACACACCGCGGTCATTATCTCTTCTTCCACCTCGCCACCTCGCATGAAACCTAGCGCCTCCTCTAGCTCACGTCGACACCGGAGACGAAGCGCTTAGCTACCGTGACTTCTTCGATGCCGTCCGCACGCTAGCCGTGGACCTCATCCTCTCCGCCGCTGCCGTAGGTTTCTTCCGTTGCCAAGTTAGGGCATGGGAGATTGAACAACTCGGCTTCAAAACTCCGCCTTGTCTAGCAGTTCATCAGCGGTAAATAAACCTCTCCTTTTACTGTCTTTTGATGCGTCAAATCCATCCACTTCAACCAAAAGTTGTTTCTACACTTCCAAATCTGGATCTGATTTTATCTGCATCTCATATTATGCTGAGGTTATTCGGTTATGCTTCATAACTAATTAGATTCCTCACTTGTACTTAATCATGGATTCGTACAAATTTGGAACCAACTCTCTTCAAATAAGTGAACGTCTTCGCACTATGAGGTCAATGTGTTCAAACCAATTTATCTTCAAAACCTTCTGAGAATGCATATGACCTCTTCCCCTTACCTTGCACCTTTAATGCTGTCACAGGTACATGTCCTTGGGAGAATCCCTTGGTTCTCATAGTCTGCATTCATTTGTAGAGTTCTTACACCATCATATTCACTCCTGTGAAGCCAGCTCTTGTCTGACCAGTAGAAGGAAGCCATTCACTGTTTTGAAGCCATTTAGTCTGAATATAATGGCCACAGATAAATCTATCAGGAAAGGTGGCTGCTTCTGCCTCTGGTCATACAAAGGCGATACATCTCTAGATCTGCCTCTGGATCTATATGAAATGTACAAGTCAGATCCTGAAGAAAGTTACAATCAGCGCAAGACCCGAATCCAATGGATACGAAGATATTGGGCAGAACAGTGGTTCAAATACAACTTCGTCACTGCCGAATATGCTGAGAAGAACGCCATTAAGCACCCATGGGGTGATATCCTGTATAGGAATCTGCAGCCAAAGTCGAAGCCTGAAGCCATCACTCAAGGCTTCTACACATGCATGGTCCGAGGATCGAAGCCTGAGAATGCTGAACCATCATCTATATTATGGTGTCGCGAAGACAACCTGTTCAATCACAACTATCAGTTTGCCAAGGAGTCAGCTACAAAGAACAAGAAGTAGCTAGGACTCAACTTCAACCCTGGTCCATCTGCTCCAAGAGTGATGGCACGCGCGATGCCAATCCAAATGTCATCGGCCCCTTCCAAAACTTTGATGGCCTCCTCTCTCACATCGCTTCTCAGAGGGCTACGGTGGATCAATCCACTAACGACGCAGATTCTGAAGATGCGCCAGCACCATCGAAGCAGAAGAATAAGAAGACAAAAGCTTTGAAGCCCTCTGCCACACCAAAAGCTTTGACTATGAAGTCATTGACCACCGCACCTCCTGAACCCAGTGTGCAGTCTGAAGATTTGTCTCGTGTCTCCAAGAAGGCCGAGAAGTCCAAGAAAACCAAGGTGCCCAAGAACATTCCTGGGCATGAACTGACTCCTACTGCTGTTCTGCGCAACGAGGAAGACACCATTGATCTGTCCAGTGATGAAGATCTTGGTGATGACGCACTTGAGCGGCTGATCAAGAGCAAGCAAGAGGCGGAGATCTTTAACGATATGCCCCTCTGTGATGTTGACATTCCGAACAACTTCATCGACGAGTGGTTCGATGACCAAAGCATCAATATTGATGATCTTCAGCTCCATGTGGACATAAGCGTCACGTTTCATGGATCCATTGCTAATGAGTTGGCCCTGGATCAGAAAATTGTTGAACTCAAAAACAAGATTGATTATGAGAAGGCTCATTTCAAGAAGAATATGGCCAAGCTCAGTGTGGCTGATGTGCAGATATTCAAGAAGATGCTGCATGATCTCAAGGAACATTTTCATAAGAAGAGGGAAGAAGCCAAAGGCCCTCGTGAGCTCATGAAGTGCTACATGCAGAAGTGCATTCAAGCACACAATTAAGCTGAAAAACACAAAGCTATTGGGCATCCTGGCATCGACCCCAGAATGGCTGCCAAGGCAAAGAAGAAGGCTGCTGATGCCCAAAGTGAATTACCAAGGCAGGAAGAACCTCGCATTGTCTTCCCTGCTAGTATGACAGGCTCGAAGCCTAAGGTCACCTCAGCAGCTTCAGAGATGAAGAAGAGAAGGGAGCCAGGAAACACAAGCACAAGGATGTGTTTGATGATGCCCCATCAAAGAACAAATTGAATAAAAAGTCTTCAAAGAAAGAGCGTGCTGCAACCACTGAGCCCCTCAATGTTGAACCCATTTCTATTGCTCCTCCTGCCTCAATCAACAAAGAGTGTCGTCTTGTGATCCATGAGCATGCTTCCACAGAGGCTCATGCAAGTGAAGAAGTACCAGCTGCTGACCCCAACGCAGCTGAAGACATTGGTCGTGACGACAATGTTAATAATGATGTAGTCCTTCCTCAGCTCGAGCCCTAGACGATGTCATCGCATGTTCTTACAAACAGTGAAATTATTAGCATTTGTCGTCCTTTGACGCCAATTGCTCAGGATGACTCATGGGCCGAGCGCCCTCAGCAAGACACCCCCGTCCATGATGAGACACCAAGAACACCAACTCCTCAAGTCACCACTCCGGTGCTTGACGATGACACCTACATGGTGCAGACCACTCCATCACCAAAGGTGTCGCCCGCATTTCGTAGGCTTCGCAAAGGCCCCATGCCACAGGTCGCCATGTCGAGCATTCTGTAAGGGCAAGTGCAACAAAGCTCAATAGCACGTCAAGTGTTTCCGGAAGCCACCCCTACTATGAATGTATCTGCGTCTGAAGCCAAAGCTGCTAAAGACATTCCGACTGCATCAGCGGATGAAGATACGGAAGAAGCAAGAGAAGAAGAAAGAGTTGCCACACCCCCTGCTCCTAATCAAGTCATTCTCGAGGAGAATGTGATTGTGCCTGACCCTCCTGTCATTGAACAAATAGAGGTTGAAAACACTGAGGGTCTGAGGCTGCCACAAACAACACCACTGAAGCCAATGACACTGTCATGGCTGAAGACAATGTGGAGCCCGAAGCCAATGTGGAAGCTGAAGCCACTATTCCACCTCCAAGGCCTCACACCATTGAACAAGCCTGTGCTCATGCTTAGCTTGTCACAGTTAGATGGCATATTATGGTTCCTCCTACTGCTCCTGGACCACAGTATGACTATCATGTGGAGCAGAGGCCACAAGTTCAGAATCCCAAGCCACAGCTGCCAAGGCTTCCAAGTGTTGCAACTACACCTGGCTCTTTCAACGTACACAGCTTCAGAGCACACAACACCTTCTTTGACAATGCTAAGAATCCCTACTCGAAGCCAAAGTTCTCTTCCGATCGATTCTGGAGCCATCAGCAGCGCAGCTAGTACTCCTGCATTCTGTACAATCAAGAGCTAATCTTTCCACGCATGCATCTTGACTGTGAAGCTATTGCTGGGATGCCTTGTCTTGAAGAAGAGCTTGACTGCTTCAGGGATGTTGGTCTTTTTTCATTTGTGACAGACAAAGAGCACTAGAATGAAGAGCTTCTGCTGCAGTTCTATGCTACACTTCATATTCGTGGCTACAACAGGGATCCGAAGACATGGATCCGTGAGTGGATGTCAGGTGATGTACATCAGGAAGCCAAAGCTTGAGACATTATCAAGCTTACTTCCCTGCCCACTCTAGGTGAGTTCTACGAGCCTGGTTGTCACCGTCATTGAGATGAACTATAGAGTATCTTCCAGAGGCCCAAGCCAAATACGAGTGAGATGCTTAGTATGATGAAGCCATTGCCTCAAGATGCTAAATACCCCAAAGAGTTCTTCGTGAAAGACCTCGAGTACTTACCCTGCACAGTATACCACATTTTGAGGCGTACTCTATGGCCAATCAAGGGACACTCTTTTGAAGCCCAACTTGAAGGAGCCATGGAGACTTTGGTATTTTATATCATCAATGTCATCAGACTCAATACCCAGGATTTCTTCATCAGACAACTCGCTGCATCTGTGATTGATCTGTTTGGCCTGAAATTCTATGCTCCATGGGTGATGCGCCTGATTAAGATCCATTCTACTATTGACTATCAGCCTTAGGGTGCAACCATCTTGTTTTTATGCCTGAGGTTGATATGTCCATTGAAGCCATCTACCCCGAGCCTGCCAAGAAGCATCTACATCTTCAGAATGTTGAACACCAAAGCTTCTCACAACCAATGGAGGGAATTCTTGTCCCCAATGCTACAACCCCTACTTATCCTCTAGCTGGGAATATGAGAGTGCCACATCGTGCCAACACCGAAGCCACTTCAAGTACGGTTGCCCAAAGGCATCAGAAGCGATCTCGTGTACTCAATGACCGAGAGCTTCTTATGGCCTTGCATCAGAAGCAGGATATGCATCATGACTGGCTAAAGCTTCAGATGTAGAGTATCTTGGTGGATGTCAGTTGCATTCGGAACTTGGCCACAAAGAACTCGTTTGTTGCGCATGAAGCCTATGGGCGGTCCTGGAAGAGTCTCACACTGCTTTGTCCTGAAGACGATCTTCGCAAAGATGGCTTCACTAAGAACTTCAAGTTTGATTCTAGGCCTCCACAAAATGCAAGCTGGCGCCGCACTCCCTCAATTGAAGATTCTGAGTGTTCATCTTCGACTACAACTGTTGTTGCGAGAGTCGTCGATGAAGAACATGACACCACTTCACCAACCATGGCTGCACTGCATCTCGACACTGCATCAGGCCCGTCAGCACCACCGAACTCCAATGTCGACCCTGCTCCTTCATTTACTCCTGATGGGAACACGTAGATACTCTATGTCCTCAAACCTTTTTGGCCATTACTCACAAAAGGGGGAGAAGCTTATGAGTTGATAGTCTTCAAGCGGGTCCTTATTGGGTGGTTGCATTATTTTTGCTAAGTCTTTACAACTCTCGTCTTTTAAAAAAATTGGTTCTTTGAGTTGTAACACTTAAACTCGATGGTTGTCTGCTACTTTTTGTGCTACCTTGTGATGTGATGATAAATTCTGCATGAAGCCATTCCACATACGTCCATTTTTCATTATGCATGTCATTATCTTCGTTATCTCTTTATATCTGAATGATGAATTGTCTTCATAAGTTGAAAAGGATCTCCACAAAGTAAAACCTGCCATGTGCATTTGCATTCAAAAGCAAACTGCTTATATGCACATCTTCAGGGGGAGCCTTTGCTAATTATGAAGACAATGCCTTAATTCTTGAACTTTCACATACTTTTATTCCCGTTGAAAACTTCAACCGGTTTGTCATCAATCACCAAAAAGGGGGAGATTGTAAGTGCATCTAGTGCCACCCTTAGTTGGTTTTGGAGTATTGACGACAAACTTGGTTGAGGGACTAATGTGTTTGTGAGAATGGCAGGATAACACATGTAGTTGTCCCATATTGATTCGGTTTACCTACCAGAGATGACCCCTAAAAATGTGTGAAGACATTGAAGACAATGGTGGTCTGTGAAGATATTCATATTGAAGATTATGACATGAGAAGATATTAACATGAAGACTATGGAGTGCGAAGACATAGTTGTTTCGTAGTTTCCTTTTCATCCTTGTTGAGTCATAGGAACCACCGTACTGTTAAGTGTGGTCCAAGTGAACAAAGTTAGAGTTACTGAAGTGATGCGCTACCAAATCCTATGTCTTCGAGCGAAGAAAATGAGAGCAAATCTTATCCAGAGCTAGATGAGTCAGCTTTACTTGTAGCCCAAGTCAAGCTGTCATGTGTGTTTGGAATCTGACCGCTGGACACTTGTCAGTTCCTTAGTGACCCAGGGTCATTTCGAACAAATCAGGTCGCATTGCCTCCTGTCTATAAATAGCCCACCCCCTACACCATAAATTGGTGGCTGCTCAGAGTTAGTGCACGGCTTTTGTCGTTTGAGAGCAACCCACCTCTGAAGCATTTGAGAGAGAGATCCTTGCGAGGACAAAGCCCAAAACACCCAGAGCCAAAGAGTGTTAGGCATCACTGAAGTCTTTTTGTCCGCATGATCTGAATACTTGTTACACTTGAGGACTGTGAATCCTCCATCCGGTTAGGCGTCGCGTTCTGAGTATCCAAGAGTCATTGTGGATTGTCGGTGAACGAAGTCTATGAAGGTTTGGAAGTCTACCTTGAAGACTTATCAGAGTGATTGGGAGAGGATTGGGTGTCCTTAGCTCAAGGGGAATAAGGTGAAGAAGCAGTCTTCTGAGTTAAATCTCAGCCTCCCAACCAGACGTACAGTTGTCACAGCAACTGGAACTGGTCTACCAAATCCTTGTCTTCACCAAGCAACTGGTTCTATCCTTCACGTCCTTTCACTTTACAGTTTGTCTTCGTGAAGTCATTGACTGCTTTGCATGATCTGAGTGTCTTCACTACTTGAAGTCTGTTTACTGTTTGGCTTCATACCATCTTCCATCCTGATCCATACTACCTAGCTACTGATAGTCTTCATGCTTTCACTTCATTGCTTACTTGACTATGGTCTGTCTAGTGTAGTCTACCTTCCGCTACACATCAATAGGTTCATTTATACCGCTGGTCTTGAAAACCCCTATGTATTGAAGACTTTCATAAAAATCGCCTATTCACCCCCTCTAGTCCATAACTTGCACTTTCAAAACCCAATGTGAGGCTACCACTAGGCACGATATAATTTAATCATCACGATATTCAATTCATTCAATAATTACTCATAGGATATAAGTGAAGCACGGGAGTAAATGACAAGCTACTCCAAAAAGATATAAGTGAAGATCAAGCAAGTAGTTAAGTAAATAGGTAGCTAATTGTGGACTCTCTATTATTTAAATTTTTTCAGATTTAAGTATTTTAGTAAAATAGAAAGAAAAACAAATAAAATGACATCCAAAAATAGCACAACTCATGCAAAGAAGCAAAAACTTAGGCTCAACCAATACTAACCGATAATTGTTGATGAAAAACAGTGGGATGCCTACCGGGGCATCCACAAGCTTAGATGCTTGAGACTTCTTGAAATATTATCTTGGAATGCCTTTGGCATCCCCAATCTTGAGCTTTTTTGTCTCCTTAATTCCTTTTATATCATGGTTTCCCTAAATCTCAAAAACTTCATCCACACAAAATTCAACAAGAACTTGTGAGATAAGTTAGTATAGATCAACGCAAAACCTTATCATTCTCTAGTATAGCAAATCACTAAAATTATTATTCAATATTGGATACTAAATGACTCTTCATATTTAATACTCGTATCCTCAAATAGAATCACTAAACAAGCAAACATATGCATACAATGCAAACATAACAACAATCTGCCAAAACAGGACAATCTGTAATGGATGAAGAAGTATCCATCCTTATTTAACTCAAAAAATTCTAAACTTTACCACACTATATAAAATTTATCATAGATTATTATGAAAAAAAATTCAACATTTTATCACACTAAGAATTTTCTTGGGAATTTTTGCAACAACGACAAAATTTTTATTTTGAAACAGCAACTCATATACTTGTAAAATAAGCATGGTAAAGGCTATCCTTGCCACTTTTATTGAAATAAAAGATACAAAACATTATTATAAATAACACAAAGAAAATCAAAACAAAATAAAATGACGCTCCAAGCAAAACACATATCATGTGACGAATAAAAATATAGCTCCAAGTGAGGTTACCGATAATGTTGGAGACGAAAGAGGGGATGCCTTCCGGTGCATCCCCAAGCTTAGTTACTTGGATATTCCTTGAATATTACCTTGGGGGTGCCTTGGGAATCCCCAAGCTTAGGGTCTTGTCTCTCCTTATTCTCCTCATATTGATATCTCACCCAGAACTTGAAAACTTCAACCACACAAAACTTAACGAAACTTCATGAGGTAGGTTAATATGATAAAAACAAATCATTCACTTTGGTACTTTCAAAGACAACATTCATAATTGTTCTCACACAATGCATACTATACCTTGTCATTTCCACAATTTATATTGAGCAATATAAGCCATAGAAACTAGATAACAAGCAAACTATGCATTGAAAACAGAATCTGTCAAAAACAGAACAATCGGTAGTAATCTGTACCCCAACCATACTTTTGTAACTCCAAAAATTCTGAAAATTTAAGAAAATGTAGGAAATTTGTATATCAATCATATGTAAAAATTTAAGATCAAGAGCAGGTTCCAGTGAATTTTTAAAATTCCTAGACTGAGTGCAAAAGTTTTTGTTTTTCCACAGAATCAAGTCAACTATCATCCACACAATCCCAAAGGCTTTACTTGGCACTTTATTGATAAAAAAGCTATAAAACATAGTTACTACAGTTGCCTAATCATGTGAACACAAAAAATAGTAGGTAGAATTGTTAGGTTGTCCCCTAACAAGTGCTTCTCTTTAATGCCCTTTGAGCCAGGCATGATGATTTCAATGATGCTCACATAAAAGATAAGAATTGAAACATAACAAGAGAATCATGAATAACATGGCAATCACATTTAAGTCTGACCCACTTCCTATGCGTAGGGATTTTGTGAGCAAATAATTTATGGGAGCAAGAATCAACTAGCGTAGGAAGGCAAAACAAGTGCAACTTCAAAACTTTCAACACATAGAGAGGAAACTTGATATTATTGCAATACCTACAAGCATATGTTCCTCTCTCATAATAATTTTCAGTAGCATCATGAATGAATTTAACAATATAAATATCACATAAAGCATTCTTTTCATGATCCACAAGCACAAAAACTTTATTACTCTCGACATAAGCAAACTTATTCTCATGTATAGTAGTGGGAGCAAACTCAACAAAATAACTATCATGAGATTGAAAATTAAAATCATGATGACAAGTTTCATGGTTATCATTATTCTTTATACCATACATGTCATCACCATAATGATCATAGATAGCAACTTTGTTGTCATAGTCAATTGAAATCTCTTCCAAAATAGTGGATTCAACACTTAATAAAGTCATGACCTCTCCAAATCCACTCTCATAATTATCACAATAAGATTCAACACCCTCCAAAATAGTGGGATCATTAGTACCTAGCATTGACACTCTTCCAAACCCACTTTCATCAATATAATCATCATAAATAGGAGGCATGCTTTCATCAGAATAAATTTTTCTCATCAAAGCTTGGGGAACAAAAATATCATCTTCATCAAACATAGCATCCCCAAGCTTATGGCTTTGCATATCACTAGCATCATGCATATTCAAAGAATTCATACTAACAACATTGCAATCATGCTCATCATTCAAATATTTTTTTCAAACATTTTATAGAATTCTTCTTCTATCAATTGAGCAAAATTTTTCTTTCCATCATTTTCACGAAAGACATTATAAAGATGAATAATATGTTGCAACCTCAATTCCATTTTTTGTTGTTTTCTTTTTATAAACCAAACAAGTGATAAAACAAGAAAATAAAAGATTCAATTGCAAGATATAAAGATATACCTTCAAGCACTCACCTCCCTGGCAATGGTGTCGGAAAAGAGCTTGATGTCTACTACACAACTTGTTCTTGTAGACTCGTGTTGGGCCTCGAAGTGCAGAGTTTTGTAGGACAGTAGCAAATTTCTCTCAAGTGGATGACCTAAGGTTTATCAATCCGTGGGAGGTGTAGGATGAAGATGGTCTCTCTCAAACAACCCTGCAACCAAATAATAAAAAGTCTCTTGTGTCCCCAACACACCAAATACAATGATAAATTGTATAGGTGCACTAGTTCGGCGAAGAGATGGTGATACAAGTGTAATATGGATAGTATATATTGATTTTTGTAATAGGAACAATAAAAACAACAAGGTAGCAATTGATGAAATGGAGCACAAACGGTATTACAATGCTTGAAAATGAGGCCTAGGGTCCGTACTTTCACTAGTGCAATCTCTCAACAGTGCTAATATAATTGGATCATATAACCATCCCTCAACGTGTAATGATGAATCACTCCAAAGTTCTTATCTAACGAAGAATCACTCCACAGTGTGAGCATAGTTTTCAGGAACTGAAAAGACGCCTGACTTCTGCTCCCATACTTGTGCCACCGGATTTCTTTAAGGACTTTGTCATCTACTATGATGCCTCACGATAGGGACTAGGTTGCATTCTCTTGCAAGATCGCCATGTGATTGCCTATGCATCTCGACAGTTGCATCCACATGAGGATAATTATCCTACACATGATCAAGAGCTTGCGGCTGTAGTCCATGCACTTAAGACATGGTGACATTACCTTCTTGGTAATCGTTGCGAGATTTACCCCGATCACTAGAGTCTCAAGTATATCTTCACCCAGACGGATCTAAATCTCAAGCAGAGACGTTGGGTATAGTTGATCACAGATTACGACATAGGCATAATCTACACCCCAGGCAAGGCCAATGTCATGGCTGATGCATTGAGTCATAAGTCATATTGCAACAAGGCCAACCAGTTCTCCGTGAGAAATTCCGTAAAATAAATCTTCACATTGTTCCTCATGGCTACATTTCTACATTGGTGGTGAAACCTACCCTTGAGGATCATATCATAGTTGTCCAGCTGTATGATTCAGGTATTAACCAGATTAAGAAGAACATTAAGAATGTAGTTGCTGGTAGCTTTTCTGTTGGTGAACGAGGTGTTGTCCTCTTGGAGAACCTCTTGGTGGCTCCCAAGAGTTGACATCTTCGAGAGTTGATCCTTATGGAGGCTCATGAATCTCCTCTCATGATTCATCCCGGTAGTACTAAGATGTATCAGGACCTACACCAGACATTTTGGTGAACTAGGATGAAGAGAGAAGTTGCCGAGTTCATTGCCAACTATGACGTTTGTCGTCGCGTTAAGGCAGAGCATCATTGGCTTTCCCAGGACCAAGAAAGGGAAAACTGCTATCCTCATAGTCGTTGATCGTCTTTCCAAAGTGGCTCACTTCTTACTTTTTCGGGAGAGTATCACCGCTAGTTATCTTCCTGACTTGTATATTTCCCGAATTGTGTCACTTCATGGTGTTCCACTAGAGATCAATTCTGACCGTGGTAGTCTCTTCACTTCTCATATCTGGGAGAGTTTCTAGACTCCCATGGGTGTCGGATTTCGGGTTCCGGCAAAACCCTTAAGGTTCGGACATGGGGTGCGCATGAAGATCTCTCCTCCCCCTCGGATCCCTCACCGCGATCTCAAGGCTCAGTGCGTCGAACTCACAGAACAAGGGGATACACGATTTATACTAGTTCGGACCACCGATGTGGTGTAATACCCTACTCTAGTATGGTGTCGTGGATTGCCTCTTGGGCTGAGGATGCACAAGTACAAGCGATGAACAACCTCCTGAGGAGAGGTGCTCTTGTGCTTGGTGAGTTTGTGTGGATGAGGATGATCTGAATGGCCTCGGATCCGTTGCCTCCTACTGTGGTGGATAGCCCTATTTATAGAGGCCCTGGTCCTCTTCCCAAATGTTGGCGGGAAGGGATCCAACAACCGCCAAATTCGAAGGGAGACAACTAGTACAAGTTATCCTGACAAAAGGTGGTCTTTGCCTGCCAAAGGCTCTGGTGGTGACGCCGTCCTCGGCTCCATGGTGACCTCCATCCTACCATCCTGCTGGTCTTTGTCTTGTTACACCGATATGGAAACCTTTTCTTGATGCCTTGGGACTCCTCGCCTGCGCTTGTATATTTAGCACCAAAGAGGAAACGAGGACACTTTGCACACTGGCGCCCGCCTGGCCCCGGTCTTCATGGCTTGCTTCACAGGAACCTCGTGAGGTGCCCCTTGCCTTGATCTCTCTGCCCCTCGTGAGCCATCCTGGTGAGGCCGCTCCCGAGGAGGTCTTGCGTCGTCCACCTCGCGAGGCTTGGCCCCTCGCAAGGGTCTTGTGTGTTTGCTGGTGAAGATGGGCCGTACGGGGCCGCTGGCGGAGCCATGCCGTGGGCAGTAGGCAGGCAAGTCTGGGGACCCCCATTCCCAGGACGCCGGCAGTAGCCCCCGAGCCCAAGGCATGCTTGGACTTGGCTTCGAGGCAAAGCCAAGGGGCAAGTGCGGAGTGCCACGGGCCCCAACAGCCCGCGGCCTCGGTTGATGCATGGCGATTGATAGGACGTGGGCGTCTCTGCTCCCCCACACTGCCTTGGCAACTACCCGACTTGACGAGTCCCGGTTGCATGCAGAAAAGGGTCATTATTACCTTAGATCGTGGAGGCCGGCGGTTGGCCTCTTCCTGGCTATAAATGGGAAGGTGGGATCGAAGCCCCCGCCACCCATCTCTTCCTTCGCTCCTCCTGCTTCTTCTTCTTCTTCTTCCTTGCTTTGCTGCTGCACCACGTCTCCCATGGCGCCAATTTGGAGGTTCTTGGCCGTAGAGAAGGGAAAAACCCCCCGCAACGAGCCTGGGACACTTCCGTCGAAGAAGAGGCTGGCCCACCGCCGCGACGTAGTTGTGAGGCTAGAGGTGTCGAGGCCTTGGTGTGAGCGGCCACCTCTCAGGTATCCGCTGCCTCTGTACGCCCAAGCCAAGGGCTCCCAAGGGAGAGGCGGCGAGTGACGCCACCCATGCCGTGGCTGTGGTCGCCGCGCCATGGTGACGCACACCGTCGCCCCAGGAGCCCACACCGTGGACTCCTCGCACGAACTCGTGATGTGGGCGGCGATGCCTCCGCGCACTTGGATTCTCTTTCCACAGTTCTTCTCCGCCGAGCTTTGGCTGCAGCACGCCGACTGTGACATCCCGGTGACTGGAGTGGAGGTTGAAGCCATCTCCCCAGACATGTTTTATTTGTAGTCAAAGTATCTCCACTTGGATCAAACTTACAGAAAATAGTATCAACATTCAACAATGCCCAATCAATATTGTTAGATTCGTACGTACTCCTAGATTTGTACTCAAACAGAGATGGTTTCCAATATTTTTTTCAACCAAGTGAATGTGCTTGTTCTCACGCATGCTCTTCCTACTAGGATGTCGCCACGTCTAACCATTCCAATAGTAACTTTTTAAGCTCCATGTCCAATAGTACTAGTGGAGCACTCACAACATCTGTAGTAGAGTATGCAGTGCTCATAGTACTCCCTCCTTCCATATATATAGGGCCTAAGAGCAAGTACAATAGTGGGCTTATAGCCCGCTTACATGGCACTTTTTGCTATGTGGAGGAGAGAGATGTGAAAAAGTAACGGGAGTGAGCTCTCATGCAAGAGCCTAGCTATATATGCATTCCTAGGTAAATACAATAAATATGAAGAAAGAGATAGAGAGGAGACGGAAAAAGTAGTAATACAATAGCGAACCTTATATTTTTTTGCAGGAAATAGCTAACCTTATATCCCACACTATTGTATGAGTGCATATAGATGATGGCTATAGATGACATGGCAGTTCCTTATAACTATCGGCTCGCTATATTATTAACCATGCTATAATGCGTTTTTCAAAACCACCTTTGACTATTGACAAGATTAATAGTACATGATATGTATAATGTGAAAATTATATCATTGTAAGCTCCTTTCACATACGAATTTGACCGTATGCTTTGTGTAAGTTGCATGCCATATATTATTAGTCTAACATTTGGTCAAAGTTAGCCTCGAAAAATGCATTAGGCCCTGTATAGTAGATGGAAGGAGGGAGTAGTAGTGGAAGTGGATCCTCTGACATAGGTATCCCTGCCTTTCCCTCCCTTTTGGTCACTTACTCGTGGACCCCATGCTTGCTAGTCCCCGCATGTCAGTTACTCAATGGGTTTGGCCACGTCAGGGGATCCTCATCCGTAGTATACTCCCTCTGTTTTTATTTACTCCGCATAAAACAGAGGGAGTAGTAGTATAAATGACGTGGGCGGGGACGGGGAGGGACGTCGGTTTGCTCTCAACAGCGGTCCCAAAAGCTAGCGAAAACGCAAGACGAAGCGTGTTCCATTCGGTGAGCGATGTGGAGGGTCCAGCGTGCCGGGGTGCAACGTGAACGCCACAAGAGCTATGTACAGTCAAAACCGATTGACCGATCATCACCGGAACCACTATTCACACCAGAACCTTCACTGCTCGGCCTACTCCAGCCACTGCCCCAAAACCACACCTCCTCTCCAGCCCATTCCCCCACCTTTCGATCCCCTAGCCCGCATCAAAGCGTCCCCTAGTTCGTCGGAAAGCCATGGTGGGCCACAAGATCACATACTTCAAGATGCTGATGCCGAAGCGCCGCGCAGAAATCGCGGGGGCGGTCGGTGCCACAGACCTCCGTTCCAAAGCTCGATTTGTGGCGGGACAATCCCCAAGTTCTCTGGAGCCAAGCTACAAGGAGGAGGAAGCTGATCCAATGTTCATGGCGGAGGTCGCGGCATAAAAGGCCCGTGGTGGGTATGAGACGATGTACGTCGACTTCGTGCCGGCGTCCGGGTCCCCCATGGTGCAGGCGAACCAGCGGTTCAACCTGGCGATACTAAAGGAGGACCAGGAGGCAGAGGCTCAACTCAACACGGAAGGTGCACATGCCGCTGCCATTGAGTCTCTCCTGCAGGCGAAACCAGATGTCGTGTATGTGAGCCGGGCGGCAGAGGCTCAACTTGACGCAGAGCACGCGGATGCCGCTGCCATCGAGGCCCTCCTGTAGGCGGAACTGGACGTCCTGGATTTGAACCGGGTGGCGGAGGCTCAACTCGACGTGGAGCGCGCGGATGCCGCTGCCATCGAGGCCTTCCTACAGGCCGAACCGGACGCCCTAGACTTGAACCGGGAGGTGCTCTCGTCCGTGTAGAGCGCGCACATGCTCCGCGTGAACGAGTAGCTGGAGGGCGAGGACAACCACGGTGCAGAGACACATGTCAACATCTACGGCTGGTTCGCGCCGGCAGCCAAAGACGACAAGGCCGTCGTTCCGCGAGCAGTGATAGTTTTTCTTTATGTTGCTGTTTTTAGGGATCTTTTGTTGTGTAAAACATATATTGTTATGCAATTCACTTGACTTTCATCATTTGGGTCAGTCTACCATTTTCAGGCGGTTGGATGAATATCCTACGTCTCCTAACCCTTCTTCCTTACCTCTTCTTCTTCCCCAACAGACCACCGCACGGGCCGTATGGATCCTCCCCAACATGCGGTTGGATAAACATACTGTATGAATGAAAATTGTGTGTCATCGGTAGGATGGCTGAGTTTGGTTTGTTCACATGCGGTAGCACGCGTTAGTGAGGGTGCGTTCCCTTGGTTGGGTTTGCGGCGTGCAGGAGTGACTTTGTGAGGGTGAGGTGCGAACCGCGGTGTGCAGGAGCGACTATGTGAGGGTGCGGTGCGACCGCAACAGCCGTGCACAAGTGTACCTCCTTTTCATTTTGAAAACTTTAGGCATGCTTGGCAAAAATGTGTGGCGTATGGCAATGCAAGGCCTAGACCCAAACAGGATGCTACTACATATGTACTAGGAGTACTAGTGTTAAAAAAGAAAGGAGGGATTTTCCTTCGCGGGATTAATAGATACAAATCCTTGTTTGACGTGTCAATTAATGCGTTTTTTCTCCAAAGCCCGAAGAGCTAACCATCTCACTCCTCATCGCTTGATTAATGCAGCGCCATGCAAACCAACCTTCTCACTTCCGCATGCATGCAAGGGTATATTAATGTCATTGGTTGCTAGTACGAGGCAAACCCCATCAATTTTGCCTCGATTATTGTTAGTGGCCTTTTGCAAATTGTAATTTTGATATAGTGGACTTGTGTACAAAAAATGGAGGAAGTAACTATTTGACTTCCTTCCCCATTGTGGTGACGTCGATGATGTCTCGAACGTCGTGGTTTGGCGAAGTGCATTCGACGGAGAACACCATTGAGGGAGATCACGGTAAGTCGTTCACAAGTGCCGCCTAGAAGCCGTGACAACTGCCTTATTTGCATCCAGGAAGTACGTTGAACCAAAGGACGTGTAAATGTACTAGTACTACTAGTACACAATAGCGTCGTTTGTCCAACTTAGTGTGGTGAGGTGGTTTCTCGAAGAAGACGATGGGGAAGCATAGTCAGCATAGAGTGAAATGATGGTTGCTTCGTCCGTGCTTTGTGATTTGACGCCTCACTACTTTGTTATTTGTGATAGAAGGGACAGGGGAGTAGACTCTATGCTCTATACTGTACATGCGTCCAAGGACGGGAGAAAGAGGAGAGACGTTTCATTTTTCTATTCCTTAAATCAATCAATTAGGGAGCTTCGGTTCCATCTTTTTGGCTTTGGCAGCACCGTCCACAATGGTTCCCATCGATGCCAAAAGCTATTTTCACATTTGGCTACACAATGTGGATGCCATTAACCATACCACTTGGTTTTGCTCCTGTGTGCTATCTATTCAAATCTCAATTATATTGATCTAAAAAATTATAGAATCAAGATTAGTAAAAAGGAGGTGATTTTTCCGCGCGGATGGTGGGGGAGGTTTCTTATTTTTAGAGGATGTTGGCATGGTGGTTTGCTAGCATGTGGTCCCATGTGTCAATGCTTTACCAAGCCGACCCGCGTCCCACATGAGGCAGAACAACGACAGAAGCAACACGTGGTTAACTTGAATAAGATGAGGGAGAAGCGGATTCAGCAACGAGTGAAATGATGGTTGCTTCCTCCCTCAAACTTATTTTTTTAGCATTATTACTTCGTCCCTCCTACTTAACTGTGGGAAAGGTGCAGCTTTGTGATTTGACGCCTCATTGCTCATTACTACGCCGGCGCCATGACTGGGGTGCTTCACCCATGCTGCTCTGCACTGTATTTCGGTATGGCACGTGGACCCAGTAGGTCGATGTCCCACATGCCAGCGAAAGGGACTAGAACATTTATGAAAGTGAGCGCTCCACTCTTACGACGAAGGAGTACACGACACGGCGGCCCAGTGAACTGTTACTTGTACTGTATAGTATTATAGTACTATAGTTTTGCTGTTTCAGATGATCCATCGGTACAAATCCGATTAAACAGGAAAGAGCATGATTTTTCCCGCGCGGTAGATGATACTGGCCATACATTTCAAAGGCAATTTTAATGTATGCCAACTGAATAATTATGTAACAATATGATATCTAGTAAAACTAAAAACACATATGATTTATTGTGTTAGAGTGTAGTAGTAGTGCTGTATTGCATAGTTTTTAGATGTTACATGCGAGAATGTGTAGAGATGTAGTTTTGGAGGGCCTATAGAGAGAAAAGCGTAATACGGTCACCGAACTTCATAATACGCTCATTACGGTCATGTATATGTTTTGCGGTGATTATACAGTCACTTGCTCACCATTCAACATCGGATTGCACTCTGTTCACCGTCCAAATAGTCTGTGTGGCACCATGTTAACTAGTTAAATTGACCATGTTCCTTGTGGGTCCCACCTGTCAGTTCACATAGGAAAAAGGTCAGATAAACACAAATTTACGCAGGCGCGACAAGACTCCAACCCGTGCGCGGGAACCACCTTGTTGTGTATGTGTCTGTCAGGGCCTGATGTTTGTGCATGCACGTCTCGGTTGAGCATGAGAGTGTGTATTGGTCGTATGGTGTGTGCATGCATGCGTGCATGTGCGCATGTGAGTGTTGCGTGCGTGTGTGGTTGCATGTGTATGTGTGGCTGTTGCGTGCGTGCATGGCTGCATGTGTTCGTATGAGTGTTGCGTGCATGCAGTTCCTGTGCATGTGTGTGTGTATGTATAATTACCACACCAGCTCATGTGTGTTAAAACAGATGGCTCAGCATACCAATACAAGGCCACCTTGTCTGCTGTGCCCACGGTCATTACTTTGAACCACCGTCGAATATTTTTTGTCGTTTGTTTTCATTCTTACTATCAAGATGCTCGTGCATTGCACGTAACATCAAGATGCATTTGTATGATTAGTTTATCTTGTGAGAGAAAAGGATGAACGAGGGAAGGCCTTATTTACAAATGTAGAGAGGTGTGTGGGTACCTTTTTGCAAAATTGCCATAGTTTCCTTCTTATCCTCCAGATATAAATTGGATAACCTATATTACAGGATGGCAGACACACCATCATCACCAACTCTATTTTTTATAAGAGTGTAGAGTAGATACAAGCCGACAGGTGGGCCCAATGGTAGTGAGATAATGTGATGCAGCACTAGAGGTGCCATGTGGAGCGTTTAACTGGTCAACTAGTCGTGTCTTGAGCTAATACAGAGCTACACCGTGAGCCCATGACTATATAATAACTACAAAACATAAATGGTGACCATAATGAGTGGATTCTGAAGTCTAATGTACATATCATGCTTTCGCTTCAAATACAATGATCGTCATTGTATATATCGCAAGAGAAAGATGAAACATGCGTGAATGTGCTGGGGCGTACTTTTAGAGGACCTGGAGATAGTTAGTGTGTGTACGTGAAAGGGGCGTAGAGGGGATGTATGCGATGGAGAGAGAGATGCTCTTTGTTTCTCTTTATTATGACTAACTTTATATACAATATAAAAATATAAAAATTCACAGTGTGGAATAAATATCATTGTGGGCACCATGCAATGCAAATTCATGTTCATACTCCTCCATATAACTTTGTAATGTTGTATATATGTAGAAATTCTAAAATAAGTTTTTGGCCGCACTTTATTCAAAAGGAATGACCTATGCGAAATAAACGTGAAGAGAGGGCTTTTTAGATCAATGGGGTACATGGTGTAACATGTGCGAATGTGTAGTTGATGTATTTGGTAGGGCCTAGAGAGGTATGTGTGTGTATTATGTATTCGAGAGAGGTATGGATAGAGGGGCCGGCGGGGGGAGGGGGCGTGGGATATAGCATGAGAAATGGGAGAGGTCTAGAGAGAGAGAGATGAATATGATGTCACGACGTGAGATTCCCTTGAAGGGGGAGGGGATAGAGGCACGAGGATAATTTTTTGTGTGTGTCTGTGTTGGTATGTGTGGGTGTGAGAAGATAACGAGACCTGGGGGTAGAGGGTGTGTCACCGCGTGAGGTCCGGTGGGCCAAGGTGAGGCCCTTGGTTCGGTTCTGTTCTGCGCCACATTGGTCGGCCCATGACGCATTTAGGGAGACCCATGGATGACTAGTCGTACAAGACAAAGATAACAGAATCGTGAAGGACTCTGTGTCCACTGACAAAGCCGGCTAGGATTTGTAACTCTATGTCCTCAGACTAAGGTAACCCCTTATCTCTGATATTACTATTCATCCAACCTAACTTTAAGGGGAATCCTACATAAATGTTCTGCTAGAATCATATTCGTCGATTAGGAAGAGAGGTGTGAGATAATGCATGAGAGACGGGCCTAAAGATAATGTGCGTACAGGAGACATGTAGGCAGGTCTATGTATATAGAAATGGGTCGATGGGGATTATGCGTGTGTATGCTTGTGAGAGGAAGAGTGCTTGTGATAAAGGTTAGTGAAAATAGTCGTAAATGGTTACGAGAGGGAGGGAGGGTTATATCGAGAGCATGTCTGCGAGAAAGACACCTCGAGAGAGAGTGTGTGAGCATGTGTGAGAGACCACCGATGGAGAGTGAAACTACACGTAAAAGACTGATGTACAGATTGATTAAAGATATAAATTGTATCCAAATATTTGGATGGGATCATGATATTTTCAATTCGCATATGGAACGGTCATTGATCCATCAGACATCTAGATTCTATCGAATTTGAGCATATCCATGTTATTATTCAACATAATTGATCCACATAGTTAGTATTTTGAACTCCAGACAATGCATCGCTTTAGCAATCGAATATAAACGTGAGTATAGTTCATGTTGTGTGTGTAAAGCACATTATACATACGGAAGTTACACAATGAACATTATAAATAGCTAGCTATGTACTAGCATACATTTGAATTCAACTTAAGGTGGTTTAAAAAATTCGAATTCAACATGAAGTCCATTCAATTATTTGAATTCGATATCATGCCATTTGTAAATCATACCTAAATTATGGGGGCACCAATATTTGCTCTGCTTTTGTACATAATAGCATATATAGTCATGTACAAAATAGATCCAAATTTAGCTCCTCCATTCCAAAATAATCGTAGTTATAGGATTTTCAAGTGTCAAAATTTCAAAAAGAAGCGGATAATTTAATAAGCTTTTCAAACATACAAGGTCAAATTTAATGTTGTCTATTTAGGTCAATCCTCAAAGTTCAAGAGTACTCTAAACGTAAATGCTTCTGTTTCAAAATTTGGAACGAAGCGCCAAAAGAGCCTCTACTTGCCCAAAACCACGTGAGACCAATGTTTGGTAGAAAGAAATTACTTTTCTAACTCCGACCCGTGAAACCTCCCGGCCCGATGTCCAAAGGTCTAAACCGGTGTAGGTTTGTAGCTTCTTCTAGACGCCACACAACCGCCTCCGAAAAATATTCATACACAATGGTCGCCTAAGCACACATGCGCGCGGTCGAAATCGCTCTCGCCCACTATTTGGGACACCTTGGATTACCATCCTACCCCCGACCCGCAGTAGGTCCAAAATTTAAGAGGGGGGCAAAGTTTGTACTTTCCCCAAATTACAAACAAGCGCGTCCCATCTGTTCAAAAAAGCCAAAAACAAGTGCGTCCTAGACCGAAACATGGTTCTCCCTAAGCTCCCCCCGCCCCCGCCCCCCATTTGATTCCCCATTCATACTTCTTGGGTGCCAAAACTACCTCTCGACAAGCAGCGAAACACTGGCGTCCTCCGTCCGCCACCCCATCCCACCCATCAACCGCCACCCTCCTCCATCACGTCGGAGCTGATACCCTGATGTCGTCATCCACCGCAACCTCAACCGCAACGCTCTCCATTGCTAGTAGTTGAAGCCTGGGCCGAGTTGTCCGTACCCGAGCTAGTTCAACCACGCCGTCATGCGCCTCACCGCTGCCGATCCAACTTCGCCACCGTCCATCGCACCGGAGCTGTTTCTTCTACACCGTCCTTCACCGCCTCGAATCTGCTTCCCCTCCGCTGACATACGGCCACGGCAACACCATCAACATTTTGGCCATGGGTTCGTCCAAGGCTGCACCCTCCTCCAAAACATCGGTTCCCCCGGCAAAAGGAAGAACATCGCCGCGACATGTGAAGGACACAACACTGGCAACCGGAAATGGTACTCCTCTTCCCTTATTGGTGCAAATCTTACGTGTTTTATTGCATGGTATTCATCCCACAGAAGACACTAGTTGACCGCTTCTTCTTGATACTACTTGTTCCTAGTAACTCGCGATGCACAAAGTTTCTCCTCATATACTATTTCTCCTTAGCTAGAGGTCTGTCGCCCCCTGGATTTCAATGCCTGGTGAGTTGATTCCCAATTAACGGAAGCATTCCCCGGTGTAACAGGCGCTAGTCCGCCTATTACGCAGGGGAAGTAGCCCATCGGTGTGTATCTTAGGGGCGTGTGGGGCCTAGAGCTGTTGGCGCCCAATCTGGAGGATGGCCTGGGGGCACTCCAAGCACGGTCGTGGTGTGAGGTCGAGGGGAGGGCGGGGCGGCGGAAGCAGGGATCTATGCCGGTGGTCCCTGGCAGTTCGAGAAAGATCATCAAGAGTGACTGGCGGGAGGTAGACGAGGGCCATCTGCCCGTTCCTTATAATTTGGACGGTTCATAAAAAAAATCGGCTGATCTATTTATTCCTAGTTGACTGTTGTTTTGACAGGACCACATGTGGTGGTGTCGGGGGTGTCGTGCGACATATGCCAAAGGATGGCTTATCATGGTGGGGGATAGTAAGATGTCGCCGGTGCTAGTAAACGAGATGAGGCGTAGACATGTACGCCGACGAACTTTACCCAGGTTCGGTGCTCTCCTAGGAGATAACACCCCTAGTCTTGCTCTGTGGGGTCTCCGCATGATCACTCAAGCAACTATGGTGGCTACAAGCTTGCTCCTTGAGCTGTTTCTCTAGAGGGGGAACAAGAACAAGGCTAGCCCTAGCTTCCTCTCTCTATGCGTGTGTGTGTGGTCTAAGGTCTAAACCCTTTGCATGGGTTCCCTAGGGGATTTATATAGGCCTACACCCAGGGGTACAATGGTAATCTAGCTGGGTGTAGGACTTGGCTGTCAGTGTCTATGATTGCCTGCTTCTCCGCCGGCCGCTGGGGCCCGCCACCTGGTGGGTCCCGCCGGCTGTCTCGTACTTCATCGATAGGCCGTGCCCGCCGCTTGTGGGTTCTGCCGGCTTCTTAGCACTATGACAATGCCACAGATGATGTGTGCTTTGTCGGGGAAGGCACGACTACAGTACCCCGCCGCCTGGCAGGCGTTCACTGTAGCCACTCCCTGTCTCTTCTAATTAATGGCACACAGACTTTGAGGGAGGGGAGGGCCGCCTGCTGGGAGCCGGCCTCCCCTCATGCCGACTGGCGGGAACTCGCCGCCTTCTGGCTTCTCACAAACGGGTAGGGACCGCCGCCTGCGGGCCATACAAATAGTCCGTAGTGGGAGCATGGCCTCCTCTTCTATGGGTGATGTCATGGGCTGTGTGGCAACAGTGCCGTGCCGGACGGGGATGTCCGCCCAGTACGTAGCACTGTAGCCACGCTCTAC
This sequence comes from Triticum aestivum, assembly GCF_018294505.1. Classification (NCBI taxonomy): domain Eukaryota; kingdom Viridiplantae; phylum Streptophyta; class Magnoliopsida; order Poales; family Poaceae; genus Triticum; species Triticum aestivum. The sequence goes on along the minus strand of NC_057803.1, from coordinate 385,999,971 downwards.
CCTGGATTTCGGGGTGGCATGCTGTATTGTTGCCACGCCCGTCTCGTCCTCATAATGTGGTGTGAACTTTGAGGGCGTGAGGGGCCGCCTGCTAGGAGCCGACCTCTCTGGAGGCCGCCTGCTAGGAGTCGGCCTATCTCATGGCTTTCTTCTAAGGACCGCCGCCCTCTGGCAGCCGACCGCCTGGACCAACTGGCCCTGAGAAGGCAGCTCTTCATCCTTGAGGCTTGAGGGACGCAGCCGGCGCTAATGTCTTGAATCACGATGGGGAGCAAATGAGGCTAGCTATGGTCGTTTACTCTGACAGTAGTCCCCAAAGCTAGTGGGGCGCCGCTGCTGAGAAGGCGAGAAGCCTCAACAACTTCCTACTCCGAATGATCTCGTGAACTTGTTCCGTCCATCTTTTGAGGCACCGGCTGGCAGGAGCCGGTCGTGACCAGGCAGACCGTTTGATGATTTCGAAATGTCACGGCGGGAGATGGGTGGCACAACAGCTAGGCGGCAGGCTTGCTACCCGCTACCTGCGCGCCACGTGGCGCCAACCAACCAGGCCGGCTTGCCAGCCCACGCGTGCAACGGGACGTTGCCACAGGCTGGGGCCCACCACTATCGGGCCTCGGCACGCGCGCAGATTTGGTGCTGCTGAGGGGAACGGTTGGGATTCCGCAGCGTAGTGACTACACGTCATTACTGCGTGGTTAAAGCAGGGTCGTGGGGGTGTGCGCGCAGTTAATCCCACGACACCCACGTTCTCACGCCCTTGGCTTCGCCGCCTGGGGCTATAAGTTTGGGGAGGAGGGGGTGGCAGACGCACGCGTGCCCTCCTCTCCCCTCTTCCTTCCTCTTATTGCAAAACTATTTCTGAATTTCTTCTCGTCTAATTTGAACAGGCCCCGGCTCTCTCTTGAGAGCTCAGCCTCTGCCTCCACCATCAGGGGAATGGTGGGCTCCGTCAACACTCACCTCGTGGACCCGGGCGTCGAGCTGTAGGTGACAACAGAGCGGAACATGTGGGAGGTGCGTGAGGAGGTGGAGCGGCAAAAGGCGGCGGCGGCCAAGGCGATGCAGGAAGAAGTCAACGCCGCTACCAAGGAGCGGGCGGATGAGGTCGCCAAGGCCCAGGCCGACGTCGCGGCCAAGGAGCGGGCGGACGCGGTTGCTAGGGCGCGGGCGGAGAAAGCCATACGCGGCCAGGCGCTGCAACTTGTCATCCCTCTACGCTCCGCTCCGCCGGTGTCAGGGACCGAGGTGCCGACTGGAGGAGCCGGCGACAAATAGCCGGTCGCGCAGGGCGGAGGAGCCCCTACAAGTGCCGACTGCTTACGCACAAAGCAGTCGGCTTGAGGTGCCACCGGCGCCACCAGCTGGCAACGAACTAGTGGTGGACTCGACTCTGGTGGCACACACTCCGGGGCGTTGTCGCCCGGAGAAGGCGGCGTCAGCGCCACAGCCGCTGGATCTTGGGTCCGCAAGCTCATCGGCCCCTGACGCAGAGGCCAGCAGCGCCGCCCCACCAGAATGGACTCCTGGAGGCGGGACGAGCGTGCTGAACTGCGCTGCAAATGACGTTCAGGTCTAAGGCGCCGCCCTCCAATAGTACAAGAAGGAGTTCTTGGCGACGCGTGCCGCCATGCGGGTATGTCTCTTGATCGCTTGTTTCTGATTCTTGTATTTTTCTTGAAATCTTCTGTGGGGGCGCGCTAGCACACCCACTGGGTGTCGTGCCCCAGTTCTGGGCCGGCTGCTGAGCAGGTGGCTCAGAACTTAAGGTAAGTTTCGAGTGCTAACCTTCTCTTTTTTCTTCTCTTGTATTTGTTGCAGGACTATCACAACATCCTCGTGGCTGCCTTCAACTCTCATGTCCGGGAGCTGTCCAAGCGGACTGCTGAATTGGCTGACATCCGGAGTAAGTGCTTCATCCTTATTCTCACGGGGGCGTGCCAGCGCACCCGCGGGGTGTAGCCCCCTAGATTCGGGCCGATTGTTGAGCAGTCGGGCCGGATCTTCCAGGGACTACTTTGTTCCTTTTGTTAACTTGCTGACTGTCCTTTCTTTCTTGTCTCCTGCAGGAGCCAATGCCACCTTACAGCAGCAGCTGGGCGAAGCTCAGACCGCGCGCGCGCCAAGGAGGAGGAGCGCAGCAAGATGGAGCAGGAGCGCGACCACCTGGCCAAGAAATTGGCTGACTAGGAGGACCGGCACCAGGCGGAGGTACAGAAGCTCAAGGATGCGTAGGAGGCGCTCGAGGACGAGTTCGAGACTCAGCGCTCCAACTGGGTCGATAGGGAGAAAGCACTAACCGACGGCTAGGGTGAGATCGAGGACATGCTCGACGATGAGTTGTTCTTCCCTTTCTTCCGTATGCTGACTTCTCGTTTGAGCCTACTTCCGACTTCATACTTCTTTTTCCATCTTGTGCAGAGTACTTTCTTGGTCATGCCATCGCTGCCAGCCAAGCCATTGGGGCTCGATGGGATGAGCAAAGGCTGGCTGGTGCAGAAATCGCGCCCAACGCCGCTCGGACCTTCGCTGAGCAGCTGCTTGCCATCCAAACTCATCTCCAACCGGCCCACCGAGCATTCGCCGTCTGCAGCGCGCCGGAGCCTAGGTGGTCTCCGCCCTCTAGCCAGGTGCTCTGGTTCTGCGCACCCCCAGTCGGACCTCCAACTGGTTAGAGGTGGCCATCGGCTGCTTTGAGGCGTGGAAGGGCTTCGCAGCCCGTGCAGGTGCACGACGGGCTTTGGAGTTCGTCAAGGGGTGGTATCCTAGGCTGAACCTAGCCCAGTTGGCCACTCTCCGTGCCGTAGCCAGTGAGGAGTTGGCGGTGGTGGCGCCTGAGCTCTATCATCGCGTCGCGGTGATAGCCGAGTACACGGACAGGAGTGTCTTCGTCCCCGAGCTGAATGAGGAGGGCGCCGAGGTGCCACCCAGCTGGTTCGGGCTAAACCCAGAAGGCGGCGAGGACTAAGTTGAGGAGATCGCCTCTAGCGATGAAGGTGAGGAGGAGGATGAGGACGGTGAAGACGATGCGTCGGATGATGGAGGCGACAGCCGACCTCAACCTGACCAAGTCTCGACCAACGAGCAGCACGCCAGCGAGCTGACTGCTGCCGGTGCTGACCAGGCCAAGACCAACTAGGCGGCAGTTCCACCACCCGGAGCCTCGACGTCCTCCGCCCCCTCCGATCCGACCGCTTCTCCTCTGGCCTAGGCGGCCAAGTTATCTTTCTTTCCTGTTTTGTAATCTCTTTTGAACAAACTTGTTAGATTTTCGCAGTTCCACCCGCTGGGGGTGTATTCAAACTTTGTTGAATGCTGGCTAAGGGCCTTTTGCTATGTAAATTGTCCTTGCCGATTTCCGACTTGTCTTGCTTTTCTGCTCTTTTGGATTTTCCCTTTGCCACCTTCCCTTAGCTGTCGTCTTGCCAATCGGACAGCCCCTCTGCGGTCTGTGGCTGGGTCAAGTACTTGGCCATTTTGGGAAGGCAAGCACTTAGCCTTTGCAGAGCATAGCAAGTTAAGTTTTAGAAACCGGCTGGCCGACTACTCAACAGCCGGTCGGCGAGGTGAGGTGTAACGCCCTCGATGCGGCTATATCTCCCACGTGTCGAAGCATGACTTAGAGGCATAACCGCATTGAAAGCAATGTGGCAAGTGAGGTAATCTTCACACAACCCATGTAATACATAAGGGAAAGAGATACATAGTTGGCTTAGAACCGCCACTTCACACAATACACGAATAAAGCATTACATCATCCAGATACAATCAAGGTCCGACTACGGAACCAAAAAGGAGCCTACCCCAAAAGTTACACAGATCCCCGATCGTCCCAACTGGGCTCCACTACTGATCAACTGAAATGAAACAACACAATGAACGAGATCTTCATCGAGCTCCTCCTTGAGCTTGGTTGCGTCAACTGTACGGTATCATCGACACCTGAAAGCTGGTTTTGGAAGTATCTGTGAGTCACGGGGACTCAGCAATCTCACACCCTCGCGATCAAGACTATTTAAGCTTATAGGTAGGGTAAAGGTATGAGGTGGAGCTGCAGCAAGCGACTAGCATATATGGTGGCTAACATACGTAAATGAGAGCGAGAAGAGAAGGCAAAAGCACGGTCGAACAACTATGATCAAGAAGTGATCCTAGAACAACCTACGTCAAGCATTACTCCAACACCGTGTTCACTTCCCGGACTCCGCCGAGAAGAGACCATCACGGCTACACACGCGGTTGATGCATTTTAATTAAGGTCAACTTCAGGTTTTCTACAACCGAACATTAACAAATTCCCATCTGCCCATAACCGCGGGCACGGCTTTCGAAAGTTCAAATCCCTGCAAGGGTGTCCCAACTTAGCCCATCAGAAGCTCTCACGGTAAATGAAGGATATTCCTTCTCCCAAGACCATCCGATCAGACTCGGCATCCCAGTTACAAGACATCCTCGACAATGGTAAAACAAGTCCAGCAAGACCGCCTGATGTGCCGACATCCCGATAGGAGCTGCACATATATCGTTCTCAGGGCACACCGGATAAGCAATCCATACAACTAAAACCAGCCCTCGAGTTTCCCCGAGGTGGCGCTGCAAGGTGCTCTAGTTTGGACCAACACTTAGACAAGCACTGGCCCGGGGGGGGGGGGTTAAAATAAAGATGACCCTCGGGATGCGCGACTCCCAAGGGAGAAAGGCTAGGTGGCGAATGGTAAAACCAAGGTTGGGCCTTGCTGGAGGAGTTTTATTCAAAGCGAACTGTCAAGGGGTCCCCACTATAACCCAATCGTGTAAGGAACGCAAAATCCGGGAACATAACACCGATATGACGGAAACTAGGGCGGCAAGAGTGGAACAAAACACCAGGCATAAGGCCGAGCCTTCCACCCTTTACCAAGTATATAGATGCATTAATTAAATAAGAGATATTGTGATATCCCAACAAAATATCCATGTTCCAAACATGGAACAAGCTCCAATCTTCACCTGCAACTAACAACGCTATACGAGGGGCTGAGCAAAGGGTAACATAGCCAAACAATGATTTGCTAGGACAAGGTGGGTTAGTGGCTTGGCTTAACAATATGGGAGGCATGATATAGCAAGTGATAGGTATCGCAACATGGGCATAGCAAAAGGGCGAGCAACTACCAAGCAAAGATAGAAGTGATTTCGAGGGTATGGTCATCTTGCCAGAAATCCCGCAAGGAAGAAGAACGAGTCCATGAAGAAGACAAACGAACATAGTCGAACGGGTCCTCACAGACGCGACGTTATCAGAACCAACCCGAAGAAGCAACACCGGAAAGAAGCACACAACATAGTAAACAACCAACACATGAACATGGCATGATATGCGGGATGTGGTATGTGATGCATATGCATGATTTGGAAAGGAATGATTGAACCTGGCCTCAACATGGAAATCCAAGAGTGCCACTGGAAAGAGGAGTTGATTTCGGTTGAAATCGATATAAAGATCACCGGAATCGGATGCACGGTTTGGAAATAACAAGCAAAACAAATATGGCACCGGTCTGCAATAATCAGCACGAGACCATCTAAATGCATCAAGAACAACATGCTACAGCACTCCAACATGGCAACAAAATACATGTCAGGGATCCACTCTTGATTCTTGACAAAAGATGAACACTGAGCTACGGCTAATTCACTCATTAACAGGTTCAAACAAGCATGGTAAAGGTGCAAATGATAACAGGTTTCAGACTTAGTGAAATTAACACAAGTCTGGAATTATCATCAGGAAGCAATCTTTAGAACATGATAACTACATGCTACAGGAACATATCATGGCAAATAAAGGCATGGCATGAAGCTACTCTAAGCATATAACAAAAGTCCCTTAGTGACCATGAGCCAAAAGGGATCAGAAAATACAATTGCAAGCATGTGAACATGGCAAAAACATAAACAAATTCAGACTTAGTGAAAAACTGGAGTATGGCAAAACAGATAACAAGTAGGCATGTTTACGAGCTCGATGCACTCACTATGGAGCATGTCATGACAAACTAAGCATAACCCATGAAGAAGACATGGCATAGAAGCTATACATTGCAAGAACAACAACATAGCATGCACGAATCAATAGCAACATCCTCGGCAAAATCGCTAAACATGTCAACAATCTGCCAGGAACATTTTATAGCAAAAGTAGATCTCGATTTTCTCAAGCTAGGGTTCTCCATAAATGCAAAAAAAGACATGGATGGATAGAGCACCACAATATTAACAAAACATCCTTACCGATCATCCTCAAAAGAGGCACAGATCACTAGGAAACAACATGAACATATGGCATAAAAACAATATCAGGACAATGACTTGGTGAAATTCTAAGTCCCTGAAATCAACATCATTGAGTAAGCTACTTTGCATGCTTGTGCTAGTAACCAAAAAGGTCACAAAAATACATTTCATACACCTCTATAAAGATTACATGGCATATAACAAAACGCATGTAGAGCTCAGGGTTATAGCATGCACACATTAATCATGGTAAAAATGACAAAAGGCCATTTGCTGAAATAGATCTGACATAATCATCACATAGCCCTCTTCCAACAGAATTTCGGGCATCAAGATGAGCTCAAATGAAAATGATGCAATGAGATGAAATGATGTACTCGTCGAGACGAACATTTTGATATGCTGCACGCACGAATCGGAGCTACAATGACAGAGTTATGACATGATGTACATGGGCATATGAATCTGGAAATTTCGGGGACTTGGTGAAATTTTACCTCCGCGAAAAGTGGATCTCGCGGATCGGGACGGAGTGGTGCGACGCAGCCATTTGGATAGGAGGACGTGGCCGTGCAGGGATGGAGCCATTAGGATCTGGCGGAGAAGAAGTCAACGGCGGCGTCGACGGCTTTTCCGGTGACGAGCGGAGGTGGACCTCCGACGAGGTGGCTGCGGCTGGCCGGATCCGGCGGCCGCCGGCCGGATCGGGGCAACGGGTGACTTCCGGCGATGAGAGGTTGAAGGAGCTCAGCTCAGGTTCACCGCGCGGGGAGGTTGGGACTCGTCCTCGCTGGGGTTTGTCGCCGGCGACGGGGCATGGCGTAGCGGCGGCGGGGCCGAGCCGACGCGGGCAGCGGGGTGCCGGGTGAAGGAGGCGGCGCGGGAAGGGCTTCGGGTGGCGAGGCGGCGGAGGAGCGGCGCCTTTCCGGTGAAGTCCGGTGGGGGTGGCGGTGGCCGGCGGAACTCCGGCGAAGGAACGGTGAAGAACCGGGAGGCGCGGGCGGCGCGCGGCTCACGGGGCGTTCGGGCCCGGGGCGGCTCGGGCGGGCCGGCATTGTTGGGGAACATAGCAATAATTCAAAATTTTCCTATGTGTGACCAAGATCAATCTAGGAGATACTAGCAACGAGAGAGAGGGAGTGCATCTTCATACCCTTGAAGATCACTAAGCGGAAGCGTTCAAGAGAACGGGGTTGATGGAGTCGTACCCGTCGTGATCCAAATGACCGATAATCCTAGCGCCAAATGGACGGCACCTCCGTGTTCAACACACGTATGGAGCGGAGGCGTCTCCTCCTTCTTGATCCAACAAGGGGGAGGAGAAGTTGATGGAGATCCAGCAGCACGACGGCGTGGTGGTGGAAGTAGCGGGATCCCGGCAGGGCTTCGCCAAGCACAAGCGGGGAGGAAGAGGTGTCACGGGAGGGAGGGAGGTGCTAGGGCTTCAGCTGCGGCTGCCCTCCCTCCCCTCCACTATATATAGGGGACTAGGGGGGCGTCGGCCCCTTGTAGATCCCATCTAGGGAGGGGGGGCGGCAGCCCTAGGGGTGGCTTGGCCTCCAAGCCAAGTGGAGGCGCTCCCACCCCTTAGGGTTTCCAACCCTAGGCGCATGGGAGGCCCAAGGGGGGCGCACCAGCCCACCAGCGCCTGGTTCCCATGCCCCTTTAGCCCATGGGGCCCTCCGGGATAGGTGGCCCCACCCAGTGGACCCCCGGGACCCTTCCGGTGGTCCCTGTACAATATCGATGACTCCCAAACTCTCCCGGTGGCCGAAACTGGACTTCCTATATATAAATCTTTACCTCCGGACCATTCCGGAACTCCTCGTGACGTTCGGGATCTCATCTGGGACACCGAATAACTTTCAGTTAACCGCATAATAATATCTCTACAACTCTAGCGTCACCGAACCTTAAGTGTGTAGACCCTACGGGTTCGGGAGACATGTAGACATGACCGAGAGAACTCTTCGGTCCATAACCAACAGCGGGATCTGGATACCCATGTTGTCTCCCACATGCTTCACAATGATCTCATTGGATGAACCACGATGTCAAGGATTCAATCAATCCCGTATTCAATTCCCTTTGTCTATCGATACAATACTTGCCCAAGATTCGATCGTCGGTATCCCGATACCTCGTTCAATCTCGTTACCGGCAAGTCTATTTACTCGTTCCGTAACACATCATCCCGTGATCAACTCCTTGGTCACATTGTGCACATTATGATGATGTCCTACCGAGTGGGCCCAGAGATACCTCTCCGTTTACACGGAGTGACAAATCCCAGTCTCAATTCTTGCCAACCCAACAGACAGTTTCAGAGATACCCGTAGTGCACCTTTATAGCCACCCAGATACATTGTGGCGTTTGGTACACCCAAAGCATTCCTACGGTATCCGGGAGTTGCACAATCTCATGGTCTAAGGAAATGATACTTGACATTAGAAGAGCTTTAGCATACGAACTACACGATCTTGTGCTAGGATTAGGATTGGGTCTTGTCCATCACATCATTCTCCTAATGATGTGATCCCATCATCAACGACATCCAATGTCCATGGTCAGGAAACCGTAACCATCTATTGATGAACGAGCTAGTCAACTAGAGGCTTACTAGGGACATGGTGTTGTCTATGTATACACACATGTATCTGAGTTTCCTATCAATACAATTCTAGCATGGATAATAAACGATTATCATGAACAAGGAAATATAATAATAACTAATTTATTATTGCCTCTAGGGCATATTTCCAATAGTCTCCCACTTGCACTAGAGTCAATAATCCAGTTCACATCGCTATGTGATTAACACTCAAGGTCACATACCCATGTGACTAACACCCAAAGAGTTTACTAGAGTCAATAGTCTAGTTCACATTACCATGTGATTAACACTCAATGAGTTCTGGGTTTGATCATGTTATGCTTGTGAGAGATGTTATAGTCAACGGGTCTGAACCTTTCAGATCCGTGTGTGCTTTACAAATCTCTATGTCATCTTGTAGATGCAGCTACCACGCTCTATTTGGAGCTATTCCAGATTACTGTTCTACTATACGAATCCGGTTTACTACTCAGAATCATCCAGATTAGTGTCAAAGATTGCATCGGCATAACCCTTTACGACGAACTCTTTTACCACCTCCATAATCGAGAAAATTCCTTAGTCCACTAGTTACTAAGGATAACCTTGACCGTTGTCCTGTGATCCATTCCTAGATCAGACTTGTACCCCTTGACTGACTGATGGCTTGGCACACTTTAGGTGCGGTACACAACATAGCATACTTTAGAGCCTACGTCTAAAGCATAGGGTACGACCTTCGTCCTTTCTCTCTATTCTGCCGTGGTCAGGTCTTGAGTTTTACTCAATACTCATACCTTATAACACATCCAAGAACTCCTTCTTTGCTGATCTATTTTTTGAATTCCTTCAAAATTTTGTCATGGTATGTGTTCGTTTGAAAGTACTATTAAGCGATTTTGATCTATCTTTATAGATCTTGATGCTCAATGTTCAAGTAGCTTAATCCAGGTTTTCCATTGAAAAACACTTTTCAAATAACCCTATATGCTTTCCAGAAACTCTACATCATTGCTGATCAACAACATATACTCATCAGAAATTCTATAGTGCTCCCACTCACTTCTTTGGAAATACAAGTTTCTCATAAACTTTGTATAAACCCAAAATCTTTGATCATCTCATCAAAGCGTACATTCCAACTCCGAGATGCTTACTCCAGTCCTTAGAAGGGTTGCTGGAGCTTTGCATACTTGTTAGCATCTTTCAGGATTTTCAAAAACTTCTGGTTTTATCACATACAACCTTTCCTCAAGAAAAACATCGAGGAAACGATGTTTTGACATCCTATCTGCAAGATTTCATAAATAATGCAGTAATTGCTAATATAATTCCAACAGACTCTTAGCATCGCTACGAGTGAGGAAGTCTCATCGTAGTCAACTCCTTGAACTTGTCGGGAAACATCTTAACGACAAGTCTAGCTTTCTTAATGGTGACACTTACCATCATTGTCCGTCTTCCTTTTAAAATCCATCTGCACCCAACAGCCTTACGACCGTCAAGTAGTTCTTCCAAAGTCTATACTTTGTTTTACACATGGATCCTTTCTCGGATTTTATGGCCTCGAGCCATTCGTCGGAATTCGGGCCCACCATCGCTTCTCCATAGCTCGTAGGTTCATTGTTGTCTAGCAACATGACTTCCAAGACAGGATTACATACCACTCTGAAGTAGTACACATCCTTGTTGACCTATGAGGTTTGGTAGTGACTTCATCTGAAGTTTCATGATCACTATCATAAGCTTCCACTTCAATTAGTGTAGGTCCCACAGGAACAACTTCCTGTGCCCTGCTACACACTAGTTGAAGTGACGGTTCAATAACCTCATCAAGTCTCCACCATCCTCCCACTCAATTCTTTCGAGAGAAACTTTTTCTCGAGAAAGGAACCGTTTGTAGAAAAGATCACTTTTGCTTCCGGATCTGAAATAGGAGGTACACCCAACTATTTTTGGGTATTCTATGAAGATGCATTTATCCGCTTTGGGTTCGAGCTTATTAGCCTAAAACTTTTTCACATAAGCATTGCAGCCCCAAACTTTTAAGAAACGATAGCTTAGGTTTCTCTAAACCATAGTTCATACAGTGTCATCTCAACGGAATTGTGTGGTGCCCTATTTAAAGTGAGTGCGGTTGTCTCTAATGCCTAACCCATAAACGATAGTGGTAATTCAATAAGAGACATCATGGTATGCACCATATCCAATAGGGTGCAGTTATGATGTTCAGACACACCATCACACTATGGTGGTCCAGGCGGTATTAGTTGTGAAACAATTTCCCCAATGTCTTAATTGTGTGCCAAACTCGTAACTCAGATATTCATCTCTATGATCATATCATAGACATTTTATCATCTTGTCACGACGATCTTCAACTTCACTCTGAAATTACTTAAACCTTTTAATAATTCAGACTTGTGTTTCATCAAGTAAATATACTCAGCATCTACTCAAATCATCTGTGAAGTAAGACCATAACGATATCCACTGCGTGCCTCAGCACTCATTGGACAGCACACATCAAAATGTATTACTTCCAACAAGTTGCTTTCTTGTTCCATCTTACTAAAAACGAGGCCTTTCAGTCATCTTGCCCATGTGGTATGATTTGCATGTCTCAAGTGATTCAAAATCAAGTGAGTCCAAACGATCCATCTGCATGGAGTTTCTTCATGCATATCTACCAATAGACATGGTTCGCATGTCTCAATCTTTTAAAAAAACGAGTGAGTCCAAAGATCCATCAACATGGAGCTTCTTCATGCGTTTTATACCAACATGACTCAAATGGCAGTGCCACAAGTATGTGGTACTATCATTACTATCTTATATCTTTTGGCATGAACATGTGTATCACTATGATCAAGATTCAATAAACCATTCATTTTAGGTGCAAGACCATTGAAGGTATTATTCAAATAAACAGAGTAACCATTATTCTCTTTAAATGAATAACCGTATTGTGATAAACATAATCCAATCATGACTATGCTCAACGCAAACACCAAATAACAATTATTTAGGTTTAACACCAATCTCGATGGTAGAGGGAGCATGCGATGCTTGATCACATCAACCTTGGAAACACTTTCAACACATATCATCATCTCACCTTTAGCTAGTCTCCGTTTATTCCGTAGCCTTTTATTTCGAGTTACTAACACTTAGCAACTGAACCGGTATTTTAATACCCTAGTGCTACTAGGAGTACTAGTAAAGTACACACTAATATAACGTATTTCCAAAATACTTCTGTCGACCTTGCCAGCCTTCTCATCTACCAAGTATCTAGGGTAGTTCTGCTTCAGTGACCGTTCCCTCATTATAGAAGCACTTAGTCTCGGGTTTGGTTCAACCTTGGGTTTCTTCACTAGAGCAGCAACTGATTTGCCGTCTCATGAAGTATCCATTATTTCCCTTGTCCTTCTTGAAACTAGTGGTTTAACCATCAACAATTGATGCTCCTACTTGATTTCTACTTTCGCGGTGTCAAACATCGCGAGTTGCTCAAGGATCATCATGTCTATCCCTGATATGTTGTAGTTCATCATGAAGCTCCAATAGCTTGGTGGCAGTGACTATGGAGAATCATCACTATTTCATCTGGAAGATTAACTCCCACTCGATTCAAGCGATTGTAGTACTCAGACAATCTGAGCACATGCTTAACGATTGAGCTTTTCTCCGTTAGTTTACAGGCTTAAGAAACTTGTCAGAGGTCTCATACCTCTTGACGTGGGCACTAGTATGAAATCCCAATTTCAGTCTTTGGAACATCTCATATGTTCTGCGACGTTTAAAAAAACGTCTTTGGTGCCACAATTCTAAACCGTTAGTATTACGCACTGAACTATCACGTAGTCATCAAAACATGTATGTCAGATGTTTCCCAACATCTACAGACGATGCTCGAGGTTCAACACACTGAGCGGTGCATTAAGGACATAGCCCTTCTGTGCAGCAATGAGGACAATCCTCAGTTCACGGACCCAGTCCGCATAATTGCTACTGTCAACTCTCAACTAAATTTTCTCTAGGAACATATCTAAAACAGTAGAACCAAAGCATGAGCTACGACATAATTTGCAAAGACCTTTTGACTATGTTCATGATAATTAAGTTCATCTAATCAAATTATTCAATGAACTCCCACTTAGATAGACAACCCTCTAGTCATCTAAGTGATACATGATCCGAGTCAACTAGGCCCTGTCCGATCATCACGTGAGACGGACTAGTCATCATCGGTGAACATCTTCATGTTGATCGTATCTTCTATACGACTCATGTTCGACCTTTTAGTCTTCCGTGTTCCAAGGCCATGTCTGTACATGCTAGGCTCGTCAAGTCAACCTAAGTGTATCGCGTGTGTAAATCTGGCTTACACCTGTTGTATGCGAACGTTAGAACCTATCACACCCGATCATCACATGGTGCTTCGGAACAACGGACCTTAGCAACGGTGCACAGTTAGGGGGAACACTTTCTTGAAATTATGGTGAGGGATCATATTATTTATGCTACCGTCGTTCTAAGCAAATAAGATGTAAAACATGATAAACATCACATGCAATCAAATAGTGACATGATATGGCCAATATCATTTTGCTCCTTTTGATCTCCATCTTCAGGGCGCCATGATCATCGTCGTCATCGGCATGACACCATGATCTCCATCATCATGATCTCCATCATCGTGTCTTCATGAAGTTGTGTCGTCAACTATTTCTTCTACTACTATGGCTAACGGTTAGTGATAAAGTAAAGTAATTACATGACGTATAAGTTGACACGCAGGTCATAAATAAATTAAGACAACTCCTATGGCTCCTGCCGGTTGTCATACTCATCGACATGCAAGTCGTGATTCCTATTACAAGAACATGATCAATCTCATACATCACATATATCATTCATCACATCCTTTTGGCCATATCACATCACACGACATATGCTGCAAAAACAAGTTAGACGTCCTCTAAATGTGGTTTCAAGTTTTTTACGTGGCTGCTATAGGTTTCTAGCAAGAACGTTTCTTACCTACGCCAAAACCACAACGTGATATGCCAATTTCTATTTACCCTTCATAAGGACCCTTTTCATCAAATCCGATCCGACTAAAGTGGGAGAGACAGACACCCGCTAGCCACCTTATGCAACTAGTGCATGTCAGTCGGAGGAACCAGTCTCACGTAAGCGTACGTGTAAGGTCGGTCCAGGAAACTTCATCCTACGATGCCCCCGAATCAAGATAAGACTAGTAACGGCAAGTAAATTGACAAAATCAACGCCCACAACAACTTGTGTTCTACTCGTGCATAGAATCTACGCATAGACCTAGCTCATGATGCCACTGTTGGGGAACATAGCAATAATTCAAAATTTTCCTATGTGTCACCAAGATCAGTCTAGGAGATACTAGCAATGAGAGAGAGGGAGTGCATCTTCATACCCTTTAAGATCGCTAAGGGGAAGCGTTCAAGAGAACAAGGTTGATGGAGTCGTACTCGTCGTGATCCAAATCACCGATGATCCTAGCGCCGAACGGACGGCACCTCCGCGTTCAACACACGTACGGAGCGGAGATGTCTCCTCCTTCTTGATCCAGCAAGAGGGGAGGAGAAGTTGATGGAGATCCAGCAGCACGACGACGTGGTGGTGGAAGTAGCGAGATCCCGGCAGGGCTTCGCCAAGCACAAGCGGGGAGGAAGAGGTGTCACGGGAGGGAGGGAGGCGCCAGGGCTTCAGCTGCGGCTGACCTCCCTCCCCTCCACTATATATAGGGGCCTAGGGGGGCGCCAGCCCCTTGTAGATCCCATCTAGGGAGGGGGGCGGCAGCCCTAGGGGTGGCTTGGCCTCCAAGACAAGTGGAGGCGCCCCCACCCCTTAGGGTTTCCAACCCTAGGTGCATGGGAGGCCCAAGGGGCGTGCACAAGCCCACCAGGGGCTGGTTCCCATGCCCCTTCAGCCCATGGGGCTCTCCGGGATAGGTGGCCCCACCCGGTGGACCCCCGGGACCCTTCCGGTGGTCCCGGTACAATACCGATGACTCCGGAAACTCTCCCGGTGGCCGAAACTGGACTTCCTATATATAAATCTTTACCTCCGGACCATTCCAGAACTCCTCGTGACGTCTGGGATCTCATCCGGGACTCTGGACAACTTTTAGTTAAACGCATAATAATATCTCTACAACTCTAGTGTCACTGAACCTTAAGTGTGTAGACCCTACGGGTTCAGGAGACATGTAGACATGACCGAGACAACTCTCCGGTCACTAACCAACAGCGGGATCTGGATACCCATGTTGGCTCCCACATGCTTCACGATGATCTCATCGGATGAACCACGATGTTGAGGATTCAATCAATCCTGTATTCAATTCCCTTTGTCTATTGGTACGATACTTGCCCGAGATTCGATCGTCGGTATCCCGATACCTCGTTCAATCTCGTTACCGGCAATTCTCTTTACTTGTTTCGTAACACATCATCCCGTGATCAACTCCTTGGTCACATTGTGCACATTATGATGATGTCCTACCGAGTGGGCCCAGAGATACCTCTCCGTTTACACAGAGTGACAAATTCCAGTCTCGATTTGTGCCAACCCAACAGACACTTTCGGAGATACCCGTAGTGCACCTTTATAGCCACCCAGTTACGTTGTGGCGTTCGGTACACCCAAAGCATTGCTACGGTATCCAGGAGTTGCACAATCTCATGGTCTAAGGAAATGATACTTGACATTAGAAAAGCTTTAGCATACGAACTACACGATCTTGTGCTAGGCTTAGGATTGGGTCTTGTCCATCACATCATTCTCCTAATGATGTGATCCCGTCATCAACGACATCCAATGTCCATGGTCAGGAAACCGTAACCATCTATTGATCAATGAGCTAGTCAACTAGAGGCTTACTAGGGACATGGTGTTGTCTATGTATCCACACATGTATCTGAGTTTCCTATCAATACAATTCTAGCATGGATCATAAACGATTATCATGAACAAGGAAATATAATAATAACTAATTTATTATTGCCTCTAGGGCATATTTCCAACAGGCCGTGGGCTGCGGCGGGCCGCAGCGGTGGGACGGCGGTGGAGGCGACGTGGACAGCTGGGATTCGCCGGGGCGGAGGCGGCGGACACGTCCGGCAGCGGGGAAAATTGTCTGGTGGCACGAGGAGGACGAAGTTAGGGTTTGCACCGCGAAAAATTCGGGAGGCACACATATATATAGGTAGAGGGAGCTAGGAGAGTCCAAATGAGGTGCGTTTTGTGGCCACGCGATCATGATTGAACGACCGAGATGATGGAGATGGTTTAGGAGGGTTTTGGGCCAGTTTTGAAGAGTGTTGGGCTGCAACATACACGAGGCCTTTTCGGTCCCTCGATTAACCGTTGGAGCACCAAACAAAGTCCAAATGGCACGAAACTTGACAGGCGGTCTACTGGTAGTAAACCAAGGCCGCATCACAAGTCTCGGTCCAATCCGAAGACGTTTAACACCCGCACACGAAAAGAGGTAGAAAGGGACACCGGGTGACATAGGAGCGCCGGATTGCAAAACGGACAACTGGGAAAATGCTCGGATGCATGAGACGAACATGTACGCAAATGAAATGCACATGATGACATGATATGCAATGCATGACACGCAAGCAATGACAAGGCAACAATCAGCGAATAACTGGAAGACACCTCGCACATCGGTCTCGGGGCGTTACAACACTCCACCACTACGAGAGGATCTCGTCCTGAGATCTAGAATGGCACCAAAGGGAAAAATGGAAGAGAAAGAGAAGAGGTAAAACTAAGTTGCTTCTTTGACAAACGAGTGAAACCAAAGAACCTTGAAAAGGTTAAGCCATTTTGAGAAAAGAATACAACGGAGATGAACGAAGTTGAAAACACTCCGTTTGACAAGTGGAACCAGGAAGAACAACTTTGGGCAGCACTCCGATTGAAAATAAAAGGAATTGAACATGAATTTGACAAGATGAGGGGATACTTGATGAAAACAATAATACACTGCCTCCGGAACTATTGAAAGAATGGCACAAGGGGTAAGAAAGGTTTCAGAAAGCACTCCGGTTGATAAGGGAAGAAAAACTTGATGAGATGAGAGAACTTGGAAAGATGGCACGACACTCCGGTTAAATGGATAAGCATGAAAAAAACATGATCTTCACGACTTGAGATGATGCGAGAAGAGAGAAACATCACAATGCCTCCGGAATAAAAAATAGAAGATAGATAATTGGGATAGGAGAATGGAGAAGAAAATGCCAACTTCTGCCACAAAAGAGCTTGAAAAAGGCATCCTTAGGAGAAGGGTCGAACGGAGTTGTTGAATCCCAACAACGAAAAAGAGTAAGCTTGTAGTGGGCTTATGGAGAACACCTCAAAACTATGAGGTGAAAATTCTGCCACTAACGGAAAAACAATGGATTTGAATTGATATCAACAAGGAAACGAGAAACTTATACCACCGGGAGGATAAAAGAACTTGGGTCGATTATAAGCATCATAAATAGCAACAATCCTTAGGGAAGGCTTTAGGTGAAACATGACACAAGATAACTCCGACGAAGAGGTAGATGGATTTAAAATACCTCATTCTTAACAACATGTGAATCATGAAACATGCACTCAAATTATCAAGAATGACATAATACCACCTCCAAAGACGAGGTAAAAGAATTGCGCTCCGGATTACAATATGAAGAAAGCTTGAGCTTCTTAGAAAAGAATCTCGATGAAAAACTTGGAGAAGGAATTAAATCCTTTATGAACCATCATGTAGAACCTCAATGAAGAACTCCGTTAACAAAAGGATAACGAAAAGAAAGAGAAGTTGAAAACACAAGGAGAAACCTTGTAATGATTTAGATAAATCTCCATGTTGATATAATTGAGAGAGGTTGGAACTCCGGGAAAAAGAAAAGATGAACAATTGACAATGAGAATTAGTCATTGTGAACAAACTCCGGAGGAACGAATCCATCATTTGGATGAAGCAAGAATAAGAATTATGTTATGCGTATCCTTCATCAATTTAAATTGATGACAAGCAACAGATTTGGCATACTACTTATTCTCGTAGAAAGGATTAAGAGAGATATAACGCAAACTTGGAAAAATCTTCAACGAACCACCGTTAGGATTGAAACAATGAATACATCGATGTGATACCAAGAGAAAAGGAATCTTGAATGAACCACCGTAAGAATTAAAAATGAACAAAGAAAAGATAAGGAAAACACCGGGAAGAATTAGCAAATGAACGAAGATACATGATAGAGTTTAGATCCATGAGAACAAAGGGATCACGAACTGATTAGAGATCACTTGAACGATGCACCGATAAGATTTGGAGAATGATAGCTGGAGGCTAAGAATGAATAAGTCTTCTGAAATGATGGGCTCCGGAGAAACAAAATGAAATAGTCTTTGAAATGCTCCGGATGGGTGAAAATGATTCTCACAATAGAAAATAATTATGAGAGGATGGAAACAAGCTAGCACCATGAATCTTGAAGAGAATGGAGCAAGATATGGAAGAAAAACTCTTCTTCGGTCTTCAAAATCTGAGAATGACGACGACAAACACCACCAATCATTGAAGAGGCACTCCGGAAGAATCAAAAGCGAAGAGATTTAGCCAACGATGAGAAGAATTTAACCGATCTTGTAGAAAGGCATTTGACTGATGATAAATCATTCTTACGTCAAACTTTGAAAAGAATTTAGGATAGGTCCGGGAAAATAAGAAGAGTCAGGTAAGATCCTGGAAAAGACCTGTGGGTTAGGGCCCACTCAAAAGAAACACCGTTGAATGATTTAAAAGATAGATTGCGCCGGTTGAATTAAATGGCTTGAATGAGATAACAATCTCGAAAGAGCTAGAACGAATGTAGAGTGGAAACACGAATCTTTGAGATATCTTGAGCACTCCAGAACAATTGAATATTGAGAAGTGGATGATTAAGAGGTGCACCAGCAAGAGAAGGTATTTGACACGAGGAAAAGGATATGATCAACAAAGCTTGACTTGAAACCACCGGAGATGACAAGAATGAAGAATGATGAACTTGAGGCTCTGTTAGAATCTTCATGAGAATCACCGGATAAGAGCATTGCAAGACAAGAATGAAGAGTCTTCACATGAATAAAATGGATACTTGATTAAGAAATCCGAATCCTTCAAGAAAAACAAGGGTGGGAGGGTGGGAAAACAAAGAAAACTTGGAACGGATGAAGCAAACATCATTGAGAAGAACTGATAATTGATTTGCGGATGTTGAAAATGATCGGATCCACTTGATGAAAAACACGCCGGTTAAAAAGGATTGACATGACAATCTCTATTATTAGGATGGATTAGTATTCACATAGGAGTATGAGAACACTGCTTAGGACAAGTATGGAATCAACACTTGACATTGAAGCAACTCGAATACCACAACTCAAGACAAAACAAAGGATTGGCTTGCAAAATAAGCCAGAACAAACATATAATAGAGATTTCGTCCGAAGTTTTCATGGTGGGGCCTACACGGGCTTGATCGTACAGCACCATCATGTACAAGGCAGTGCACATAACATATGAAGCGTCCCCGAGTCAGCATAGCCAAGGACTCTTTAAGACACAACGAGACCACTGTAAAACCAACCGTGGATAGGCGGACCACTAGACATCGAACCCCAATTTCATATCATATGTCTGTCAGAAAGATATCCTAAGAGCTACTTGAATTCCCACTTATAAACTCCCGAAACTTTCCGGTTATGCAATCAGGTGTTGGGGATACAGGGGAAGCATAATATCTCACCCCAAACTAGCAAATCCTACATCCAGCTGTATCCATCCTTCAACACATAACCAAGAAACCTTCGGAAATCGTTTACCTCAACCTTCGAAAAGCATCCATTATACGAGTTATAGTGATACTCCCGAACTCCCGCCCCAGTACTGGGTGGCATCGAGGTTATCTCACCACCAACTGCCTAAAAGAGATTTTCGATGTCGGCAAACTTAGGTATTCCAGAATCTCAACGATAAAATTGTGACGACAACACCTCGGAGCTCAACACCCAGGGACACTGCCACAACCCCTAAATGTCAGGAGGCACCAAGAACAATGTTCTCGTCACAAAACCGTCGGAACAATTCCAAGATACCCGCGTGATCCTAATTTTTTTGTGAAATTTGAGAAGAGAAGAGTAAAAACTCTACGTCAGGATGCCTCACCAAAGCGACGAAGGGACTGGGGAGTAAAAGGAATTCCTAACTCTCTGATACATATAAACCTAGATGACTCAAAACATTTTTCTAGACACAACAACGCCAACGATTCGATCAAGCAGGGGACTCCTAAGGTCGGGGAAGGCTCTGATTACCAACTTGTAACGCCCTCGATGCGGCTATATCTCCCACGTATCGAAGCACGACTTAGAGGCATAACCGCATTGAAAGAAATGTCGCAAGTGAGGTAATCTTCACACAACCCATGTAATACATAAGGGAAAGAGATACATAGTTGGCTTACAACCGCCACTTCACACAATACACGAATAAAGTATTACATCATCCAGATACAATCAAGGTCCGACTATGGAACAAAAAAGGAAGAAGACTACCTCAAAAGCTACACAGATCCCCGATCGTCCCAACTGGGCTCCACTACTGATCAACTGAAACGAAACAACACAATGAACGAGATCTTCATCGAGCTCCTCCTTGAGCTTGGTTGCGTCACCTGTACGGTATCATCGGCACCTGCAAGCTGGTTTTGGACGTGTCTGTGAGTCACGAGGACTCAGCAATCTCACACCCTCGCGATCAAGACTATTTAAGCTTATAGGTAGTGTAAAGGTATGAGGTGGAGCTGCAGCAAGCGACTAGCATATATGGTGGCTAACATACGCAAATGAGAGCGAGAAGAGAAGGCAAAAGCACGGTCGAACAACTATGATCAAGAAGTGATCCTAGAACAACCTTCGTCAAGCATTACTCCAACACCGTGTTCACTTCTCGGACTCCGCCGAGAAGAGACCATCATGGCTACACACGCGGTTGATGCATTTTAATTAAGGTCAACTTCAGGTTTTCTACAACCGGACATTAACAAATTCCCATCTGCCCATAACTGCGGACACGGCTTTCGAAAGTTCAAATCCCTGCAGGGGTGTCCCAACTTAGCCCATCACAAGCTCTCACGGTCAATGAAGGATATTCTGTAACGCCCTCGATGCGGCTATATCTCCTACGTGTCGAAGCACGACTGAGAGGCATAACCGCATTGAAAGCAATGTCGCAAGTGAGGTAATCTTCACGCAACCCATGTAATACATAAGGGAAAGAGAACATAGTTGGCTTACAATCGCCACTTCACACAATACATGAATAAAGCATTACATCATCTGGATACAATCAAGGTCCGACTATGGAACCAAAATAAAAGAAGACTACCCCAAATGCTACACAGATCCCCGATCATCCCAACTGGGCTCCACTACTGATCAACTAGAACGAAACAACACAAAGGACAAGACCTTCATCGAGCTCCTCCTTGAGCTTGGTTGCGTCACCTGCACGGTTTCATCGGCACCTACAAACTGGTTTTGGAAGTATCTGTGAGTCACGAGGACTCAGCAATCTCACACCCTCGTGATCAAGACTATTTAAGCTTATAGGAAGGGTAAAAGGTATGAGGTGGAGCTGCAGCAAGCGACTAGCATATTTGGTGGCTAACAACGCAAATGAGAGCGAGAAGAGAAGGCAAAGGCATGAGCGACAAACTATGATCAAGAAGTGATCCTATAACAACCCACGTCAAACATAACTCCAACACCTTGTTCACTTCCCGGACTCCGCCGAGAAGAGACCATCACGGTTACCCACGCGGTTGATGCTTTTTAATTAAGATAAACTTCAGGTTTTCTACAACCGGACATTAACAAATTGCCATCTGCTCATAACCGCGTGCATGTCTTTCGAAAGTTCAAATCCCTGCAGGGGTGTCCCAACTTAGCCCATCAGAAGATCTCATGGTCAACGAAGGATATTCCTTCTCCCAAGACAATCCGATCAGGCTCGGCATCCAGGTTACAAGACATCCTCGACAATGGTAAAACAAGTCTAGCAACACCGCCCGAATGTGCTGACAAATCCCGATAGGAGCTGCACATATCTCGTTCTCAGGGCACACTCAGATGAGACTAGCTACGAGTAAAACCAACCCTCAAGTTTCCCCGAGGTGACCCCGCAGGCAGCTTAGTTTGGACCAACACTCAGAGAAGCACTGGCCCAGGGGGTTAAAATAAAGATGACCCTTGAGTCTGCAGAACCCAAGGGAAAAAGAGGCTAGGTGGCGAATGGTAAAAGCAAGGTTGGGCATTGCTGGAGGAGTTTTATTCAAGGTGAACTGTCAAGGGGTTCCTATTATAACCCAACCGCGTAAGGAACGCAAAATCCGGGAACATAACACCGATATGACGGAAACTAGGGCGGGAAGAGTGGAACAAAACACCAGGCATAAGGCCGAGCCTTCCACCCTTTACCAAGTATATAGATGCATTAATTAAATTAGAGATATTGTGATATCCCAACAAAATATCCATGTTCCAACTAGGAACAAACTTCAATCTTCACCTGCAACTAACAATGCTATAAGAGGGGCTGAGCAAAGCGGTAACATAGCCAAACAACGGTTTGCTAGTGCAAGGCAGGTTAGAGGCTTGGCTTAACAATATGGGAGGCATGATAAGCAAGTGGTAGGTATCGTAGCATAGGCATAGCAAAAGAGCGAGCATCTAGCAAGCAAAGATAGAAGTTATTTCGAGGGTATGGTCATCTTGTCTAAGATCCCGCAAGGAAGAAGAACGAGTCCATGAAGAAGACAAACCGACGTAGTCAAACGGGTCCTCACAAACGCGACATTATCGGAACCAACCCGAAGAAGCAACACCGGAAAGAAGCAAACAATCATGGTAAACAACCACCACATAAGCATGGAACGGTGCGCAAACAAGTATGATGCATGTCCGGATTAATGAGGCATGGCATGGCAAAGTGCACAAACAACCCTACAAATTAAGTGGAGCTCAATATGCAACTCCGTTGCATATTGGCGAAACACCACATTCAAGTTATTTAGTTCAATCTCGTTTATGTACCCAACAATATTAAGTGTTGTTAAACATGGCACGAGGGTGAAGCAAAGTAAAACTACCTATCTAGTCAAGTTTAAATGAGGCCGTAAGCAACGAACAACAATTCCGGTAAATCCTCATATGCATATATTAGGTTTGGTACTGTTCTTTCCTAAACCATATTTTATACCCTATTTACATATAAAGTTTGTTACAAACCGAGTTACGGTTAAATAGTTATGAATTAAATCATTTTAGTACGTTATTTAAGCAAATTTAAACAAACAACATTTTAAACATTTTGAACATGGATGGAAATGACATATTATGAAACTAGATGAAAAACTAAGCATATTTCATATATAAATTGTTTTAATAAGATGCACCGTTTGTCAATTGTTAAATGCATGAAGTTTAGGGACCTTTCTGTAAAACAGTAAAACCCGGGAATAATAGACAAAATCACAGATCCTGAAAAAAAATGTCAACGGGCTAAATCTGGGCAGACTGGGCTGCTCACATTGGGCTTGAGGAGGCGTTGGGCATCTGGGCTGCGAGCGAAGCAGAGAAGTTGGGCCTAGGCGCCTGTCAATGGAGGCGGCCTAGTTCGGTGGACCTGGAGGCCGACTGACTTGGCGTTGGGCCTTGGCGCGATCGAACCAGGAGGCAGGGCGTGGTCAATGCGCCCGCGACCATGATGAGTAGAGGACGCCCCGGTTGCAGAGGAGGCAGGAAACGGGCCACTCCGACGAGCAAGATGGCCGACGCGGGCTCTCGGGCATGGGGAAGCTCAGAACGAATGGATCCAGGGCGCGGGAAGCTTGTTCCCGGTGGCGGTGGTCTTGACGAAGAAGAGCAGAAGTGGACGGGAGCGGCTCGAGGAGGGGAACTTGGCGACGGGCCTGCTGAAGGTGGTCGCCGGCGGTGTGGTTCGCCGGGGCGGCGGATCGCGAGGAGGAGCGCTCAGGCACTGTTTCTCCTCCCCTCGTGGAGCTCCTGGACGAGGAGGGCTGCGGGAGCATGGGCGCGGGGCCGGTTGGCGCGGTCGCTGGCGAGAGTGGAGGCGCTGCATCCGGTCACGGGAGGTCGCCGGGGACCCGTTCCCTGCCGGATCGAAGCCGAGGCGAGCCGACGAACTTGGAGCCCCATGGAGTGGGGGTGAGGCGGCGTCATGGGTTCCTTGGAAACGAGAGAGAGGTGAGGGAATCATCCATGGCATCGGGCGCCGTGCTCCTCGTTCCCTGCAGGCAGAAGACGACGGGAGAGCGAGGTGAGCACGGGGAAGGAGAAAAACAGGAGGAGACGACCGAGCAGAAGGGAGACGAGGCCGGCCTGGAGCTGCTGGTGGCTGTCGGCACGGCGCCGGTCGTCCGATGGCGAGGCGACGGGGAGGCCAGAGACGAGGCAGGAGGAAGTTGGGCACTGCACTATGGTGGTTGGCTCACTGTGGAAACGAGGAAGAGGGTGGAGGCTTGGCTGGGGCCTCGGGCGTGAGGAGATCGGGAGCTATGGTTGGTCGGCGTGCAATTCTAGGGAGGTTGATGGATTGGATCTGATGAAGATGGTGGTTGGCGGTTGGTGAAAAAGAGGAGGTCAACTGGGTGAGATCCCGATGGAACTAGGAGGTGGCGGCGGGATGGATGGAATGGACGGGACAACCTAGTGGTCTAGGGTTTCATCTGCTTTATATATCACAGATAGGGATTGGGTAGGGTCTAATCCGTCCCTCCAAATAAATCGAGTGGTCGAGAAAAATAGACTAGGAAGTCCAATCAACAAAACGGAGACATTTTGTAGACGCTTGGGGATGATCCGGACACAATGGTGACGACTGCTCGGGTCGGGTCCGGGACAACTTTTCGGGCGCACGCGCGAGGAGGACCGCGGGCTGCCGAGAGAGGTTAGGTTGGACCTGGCGGTAGTTAGTGGGCTGTGAAAAGAGAAGAGGAGAGACCCGGCGACTGTTTCCGGAGACCGAAAACGTCCAACGTTTTGACCAACTATAATGTCGCTATAGTTATCCGTTTGGGCGTCAAACGGACTCCGAATGCGATGAAACTTGGCAGGCGGTCTACCTACACTATAACAAGACCGCACGCCAACTTTCATCCCATTTCGAGAACATTTTCGGGCCACTTATAAAATAATATTTTGGACATGCCGCGGGCGCGTGCAAGTGTGGCTGGGCTCAGAATGGACAATAGAAGCAACTGGGGGAACCCGGATGAATGCAGGTTTTGAAAACATGATGATGCAATGCACATGATGACATGACAAGATGCGACACGCAAGCAAATGATAAGGCAACAACAACGAAACACCGGAAGACACCTGGCGCAACGGTCTCGGGGTGTTACAACACTCCACCACTACGAGAGGATCTCGTCCCGAGATCTAGAATGGCACTGGAGGGAAAACGGAAGGGAAAGAGAACAGGTAAAAACTAAGTTGCTTCTTTGGCAAACGAGTGAGACAAAGAACTTGAAAAGGTTAAGCCATTTCAAGAAAAAATACAACGGAGATGAACGAAGTTGAAAACACTCCGTTAGGAAAGAGAAACAAGGAAGAACAACTTCAAACAGCACTCCGGTTGGAAAGATATGCAAGGCTTGATAAAATGAAAGAACTTGAGCAGCGGGCACACACTCCGGTTAAATGGATAAGCACGAAAAGAACACGATCCAAGATGATGAGAGAAAAGAGCAACATCACAATGGCTCCAGAACAAAAGAATAGAAGATAGATAATTGAAATAAAAGAATGGAGACGAAAATGCCATCTTATGCCACAAAAGAGCTTGAGAAGGCATCCTTAGGAGACGGATTGAGCGGAGTTGTTGGAACACCAACAACGAAAAGAATACGCTTGATACGGTGTTATGGAATACATCTCAAATTATGAGGTGACAACCTGCCACTAACAAAACCAAAGATTGGATTGATATCAACAAGGAAACAAGAAACTTATTCACCGGGACGATACATGAAGAACTTGGGTCATTTATAAGCACCATAATAGTAACAAACCTTAGGGGAGGCTTTAGGTGAAGTATAAACCAAGATAACTCGAATGAAGAGATTGATGGGTTTAAATACCTCATTCTTAACAACATGTGAATCATGAAACATGAACTCAAATTATCAAGAATGACATAATACCACCTGAAATGATACGGTTGAAAGAATTGCACTTTAAAATGCAAGATAAAGAATACTTGAGCTCCTCTGAAAAGAATCTCGATGAACACTTCGAGAAAGAAGTAAATCCTTGATGAACCATCTTGTAGAGCCTTCATGAGAACTCCAGTAATAAAAGAAATGATCAATCGAAATGGAGGATGAAAAGAATAAGGTTGAAGCCTTGCAATGATTTAAATGAATCTCCGTGGTGATGTAATTGTGAGAGCTAGGAACTCTGGGAAAAGAAAAGATAAAGCATCTCGAACCAAGAATGTGATATGATGCACCTCTGGAATAAGGAATTGAGTAAACTCGATGAAGCACGAATAAGAATTACATTATGCTTATCCTTCACCAATTCAAATTGATGACAAGCAATGGAATTGGCAAACTATTTATTCTCGTAGAAAGGATTAAGCGAGATATAGCGCAGACTTGGGAAGGTCATCAACGAACCACCGGTGGGATTGAAACAACGAATGAATTGATACAATAACAAAGGAAGAGAAATCTTGAATGAGCCACCAATAAGAACTGAAAATGAACGAAGAGAAGATAAGGAAACACTGGGAAGAATTATAGAACGAATGATGATACTTGAGGGGATTTAGATACATGAGAATGAAGAGATCACGAGCTGACAAGGGAATACTTGAATGATGCACCGGTAAGAATTGGAGGATGAGAGCTGAAAGCTAGAATGAATAATCCCGAAATGATGGCCTTCGGAGAATCAAACTGAAAAGACTCCTGAATTACTCCGGATGGGTGAAAAAGAATTCTGACAATTGGAAACAATTATGAGAGGATGGCAACAAGCTCGAATGACGAATCTTGAAGAGAATGGAGCAAGATTGAAAGAAGAATCTTCTTTGGTCTTCCAAACTGAGAATGACGACGAGAAATACCATCATGACTTATTGAGGCACTCCAGAATTGGAAAGGTTGAGCCAACGATGAGAAGAATTTAACCAATCTTGTAGAAAGGCATTTGACTGATGATAAATCATTCTTATGTCAAACTTTGAGATGAATTTGAAAAGCTCTGGGACAATAAGAAGAGTCAGGTAAGATCCTGGGAAAAGACCTGTCGGTTAGGGACCACTCAAAAGATACACCATAGAACAATTATTTGGAAAGAGAGAGATTGCACCAATTGAATTAAATGGCTTAAATGAGATAACATCGTCGAAAGAGCTTGAGTTAAAGTAGAGTGTAAGCACGAATCTTCGAGATATCTTGAACACTTCGGAACAATTGAATAGCGAGAAATGACTGAATATGAGGTGCACCGGCAAGAGAAGGTATTTGAAACGAGGAAAAGAGATATGATCAACACCAAAAGCTTGATTTGAATCCACCGGAGAAGAAAAGAATGGAGAATGATTAACGAGTAGAACATCTTTAAGAGAACCACCGGGTAAGAACGTTGACGGAAAAGAATGGAGAGACTTCACATCAATAAGATGGATACTTGATTAAGATACATGAGTCCTTGAAGAAACAAGGGTGGGAGGGTGGGAAAACAAAGGCAAGCTTGGGGCGGAAGAAAAGATCGCCATTGAGAAGAACTGATAATTGATCTTGCGGATGTTGAAATGAACGGATCCACTTGAAGAGGAACACGCCGGTAGAAAAGAATTAACATGACAAACTCGATGGTCAAGAAGGATTAGTACTCCCATAGGAATATGAGAACACCACTTAAGGAAAGGTATGGAATCAACATTTTACTTCGAAGCAACTCGAATACCACACTCAAAACAAAAGCAAAGGATTGGCTTGCAGAATAGGCCGGAACAAACATATGATAGAGATTTCGTCCGAAGTTTTCATGGTGGGGCCTACATGGGCTCGATCGTACATCACCATCATGTACAAGGCAGTGCACATGACATAGGAAGCGTCCCCGAGTCGGCATAGACAAGGACTCTTTAAGACACAACAAGACCACTGTAAAACCAACCGTGGATAGGCGAACCACTAGACGTCGAACCCCAATTTCATATCATACATCTGTCGGAAAGATATCCTAAGAGCTACCTGAATTCCCACTTATAAACTCTTCAAATTTTCCGGTTATGCAATCAGGTGTTGGGGATACAGGGGAAGCATAATATCTCACCCAAATCTAGCAAATCCTACATCCAGCTGTATCCATCCTTCAACACATAACCAAGAAACCTTCGGAAATCATCTACCTCAACCTTCGAAAAGCATCCGTTATACGAGTTATGGCAATACTCCCAAACTCCCACCCCAGTACTGGGTGGCGTCGAGGTTATCTCACCAACAACTTCATAAAAGAGATTTTCGATGTCGGCGAAACTAAACTCAGGTATTCCAGAACTGCAACGATAAAATTGTGACGACAACACCTCAGAGCTCAACTCTCCGGGACACTGCCACAACCCCTAAATGTCAAGAGGCACCAAGAACAATGTTCTCATCACAAAACCATCGGAACGATTCCAAGATACCCGCGTGATCCTAATTTTTTTAGTGAAATTTGAGAAGAGAAGAGTCAAAACTCTACGTCAGGATGCCTCACCAGAGCGACGAAGGGACTAAGGAGTAAAAAGAATCCTACTCTCCGATATATATAATTCCTAAATGACTCAAAACATTTCTAGACTCAATAACGCCAGCAATTTGATCAATCAGGGGGCTCCTTAGGTCAGGGAAGGCTCTGATTACCAACTTATAACGCCCTCGATGCGGCTATATCTCCTATGTGTCGAAGCACGACTTAGAGGCATAACCGCATTGAAAGCAATGTCGCAAGTGAGGTAATCTTCACACAACCCATGTAATACATAAGGGAAAGAGAACATAGTTGGCTTACAATCGCCACTTCAAACAATACATGAATAAAGCATTACATCATCCAGATACAATCAAGGTCCGACTACGGAACCAAAACAAAAGAAGACTACCCCAAATGCTACACAGATCCCCGATCATCCCGACTGGGCTCTACTACTGATCAACTAGAACGAAACAACACAAAGGACAAGAACTTCATCGAGCTCCTCCTTGAGCTTGGTTGCGTCACCTGCACGGTTTCATCGGCACCTGCAAACTGGTTTCGGAAGTATCTGTGAGTCACGAGTACTCAGCAATCTCACACCCTCGCGATTAAGACTATTTAAGCTTATAGGAACGGTAAAAGGTATGAGGTGGAGCTGCAGCAAGCGACTAACATATTTGGTGGCTAACAACACAAATGAGAGCGAGAAGAGAAGGCAAAGGCACGGGCGACAAACTATGATCAAGAAGTGATCCTATAACAACCCACGTCAAACATAACTCCAACACCTTGTTCACTTCCTGGACACCGCCGAGAAGAGACCATCACGGTTACACACGTGGTTGATGCTTTTTAATTAAGATAAACTTCAGGTTTTGTACAACCGGACATTAACAAATTCCCATCTGCCCATAACCGCCGGCACGGCTTTCGAATGTTCAAACCCTTGCAGGGGTGTCCCAACTTAGCCCATCACAAGCTCTCACGGTCAAAGAAGGATATTCCTTCTCCCAAGACAATTCGACCAAGCTCGGCATCCAGGTTACAAGACATCCTCAACAATGGTAAAACAAGTCCAGCAACACCGCCCGAATGTGCCGACAAATCCTGATAGGAGCTGCACATATCTCGTTCTCAGGGCACACTCAGATGAGACTAGCTACAGGTAAAACCAACACTCAAGTTTTCCCGAGGTGGCCCCGCAGGCAGCTCAGTTTGGACCAACACTCAGAGGAGCACTGGCCCAGGGGGGTTAAAATAAAGATGACCCTTGAGTCTGTAGAACCCAAGGGAAAAAGAGGCTAGGTGGCGAATGGTAAAACCAAGGTTGGGCATTGTTGGAGGAGTTTTATTCAAGGCAAACTGTCAAGGGGTTCCCATTATAACCCAACCGCGTAAGGAACGCAAAATCCGGGAACATAACACCGATATGACGGAAACTAGGGTGGCAAGAGTGGAACAAAACACCAGGCATAAGGCCAAGCCTTCCACCCTTTACCAAGTATATATATGCATTAATTAAATAAGAGATATTGTGATATCCCAACAAAATATCCATGTTCCAACAAGGAACAAACTTCAATCTTCACCTGCAATTAACAACGCTATAAGAGGGGCTGTGCAAAGCAGTAACATAGCCAAACAACGGTTTGCTAGGGCAAGGCGGGTTAGAGGCTTGGCTTAACAATATGGGAGGCATGATAAGCAAGTGGAAGGTATCGCAGCATAGGCATAGCAAAAGAGCGAGCATCTAGCAAGCAAAGATAGAAGTGATTTCGAGGGTATGGTCATCTTGTCTGAGATCCCGCATGGAAGAAGAATGAGTCCATGAAGAAGACAAACGGACGTAGTCGAACGGGTCCTCACAAACGCGACGTTTTTGGAACCAACCCGAAGAAGCAACACCAGAAAGAAGCAAACAATCATGGTAAACAACCACCACATAAGCATGGCACGGTGCACAAACAAGTATGATGCATGTCCGGTTTAATGAGGCATGGCATGGAAAAGTGCACAAACAACCCTACAAATTAGGTGGAGCTCAATATGCAACTCCGTTGCATACTGATGAAACACTACATTCAAGTTATTTAGTTCGATCTCATTTATGTACCCAACAATATTAAGTGTTGTTAAACATGGCAATAGGGTGAAGCAAAGTAAAACTACCTATCTAGTCAAGTTTAAATGAGGCTGGAAAACGAACAACAATTCCGGTAAATCCCCATATGCTTATATTAGGTTTTGGTACTGTTCTGCCCTAAACCATATTTTATAGTTGTTAAACATGCAAAGTGGTGCCACCATGTTAAACTAAGCATTTTTCTACCCCATTTACATATAAAGGTTGTTACAAACCGAGTTACAGTTAAATAGTTATGAATTAAATCATTTTAGCACGTTATTTAAGCAAATTTAAACAAACAAAATTTTAAACATTTTGAACATGGATGGAAATGACATATTATGAAACTAGATGAAAAACTAAGCATATTTCATATCTAAATTGTTTTAATAAGATGCACCGTTTGTGAGTTGTTAAATGCATGAAGTTTAGAGACCTTTTTGTAAAACAGTAAAACCCTGGAATAATAGACAAAATCACAGATCCTAAAAAAAACGTCAACGGGCTGAATCTGGGCGGACTGGGCTGCTCACATTGGGCTTGAGGAGGCGCTGGGCATCTGGGCTGCGAGCGAAGCAGAGGAGCTGGGCCTAGGCGCCTGTCGATGGAGGCGGCCCAGTTCGGTGGATCTGGAGGCCGACTGGCTTGGCGCTGGGCCTTGGCGCGATAGAACGAGGAGGCAGGGCGTGGTCAACGTGCCCATGACCACGACGAGCAGAGGATGCCCCGGTTGCTGAGGAGGCAGGAAACGGGGCACTCCGACGAGGAAGATGGCCGACGCGGGCTCTCAGGCATGGGGAAGCTCAGAACAAACGGATCTAGTGCGCGGGAAGCCCGTTCCCGGTGGCGGTGGGCTTGACAAAGAAGAGCAGTAGCGGACAGGAGCGGCTCGAGGAGGGGAACTTGGCGAGGGGCCTGCTGAAGGTGGTCGCTGGTGGTGTGGTTCGCCGGGGCAGCGGATCGCGAGGAGGAGCGCTCAGGCACTGTTGCTCCTCCCCTCGTGGAGCTCCTGGACGAGGAGAGCTGCGGGAGCACGGGCGCGGGGCCGGTTGGCACGGTCGCTGGCGAGGGTGGAGGTGCTGGATCCGGTCAAGGGAGGTTGCCGGGGACCCATTCCCTGCCGGATCGAAGCCGAGGCGAGCCGACGAACTTGGAGCTCCATGGCGAGGGGGTGAGGCGGCGTCATGGGGTCCCTGAAGACGAGAGAGAGGTGAGGGAATCAGCCATGGCGTCGGGCGCCGTGCTCCTCGTTCCCTGCAGGCAGAAGACGACGGGAGAGCAAGGTGAGCATGGGGAAGGAGAAAAATGGCAGGAGACGACTAAGGAGAAGGGAGACGAGGCCGGCCTGGAGCTACTGGTGGCTGTCGGCACGGCGCCGGTCGTCGGAAGGCGGGGCGACGGGGAGGCCAGAGATGAGGCAGGAGGAATTGGGGCGCTGCACTATGGTGGTTGGCTCACTGGGGAAACGAGGAAGAGGGTGGAGGCTTGGCTGGGGCCTCGGGCGTGAGGAGATAGGAAGTTGTGGTTGGTCGGCGGCACAATTCTAGGGAGGTTGCTGGATTGGATGTGATGAAGATGGTGGTTGGCCGGTTGGTGAAAAAGAGGAGGTCAACTGGGTGAGATCCCGATGTAACTAGGAGGTGGTGGCGGGATGGATGGAATGGACGGGACAACCTAGTGGTCTAGGGTTTCATCTGCTTTATATATCACAGATAGGGATTGGGTAGGGGCTAATCCGTCCCTCCAAATAAATCGAGCGGTCGAGAAAAATAGACTAGGAAGTCCAATTAACAAAATGGAGACGTTTTGTAGACGTTTTGGGATGATCCGGACACAATGGTGATGACTGCTCGGGTCGGGTCCGGGACAACTTTTCGGGCGCGCACGCGAGGAGGACAGCGGGCTGCCGAGGGAGGTTAGGTTGGACCTGGCGCTAGTTATGTAACACGTCGGATATGATTTACCTAATATGTAATCCAACTCTTGCTGTTTCCGGCGTTAAGTTATTATATTTTCTCGAGTTTCGGTTTTTGTCTCCGTGTGTTGTTGTCATAGTCATGCATCTCATATCATGGCATCATGTGCATTGCATTTGCATACGTGTTCGTTTCATGCATCCGAGCATTTTCCCCGTTGTCCGTTTTGCATTCCGGTGCTCCGTTCTCCTCCGGTGGTCATTCCTACCTTCTTCTCGTGTGTGGGGATTAAACATTTCCGGATTGGACCGAGACTTGCCAAGCCGCCTTGGTTTACTACCGGTAGACCGCCTGTCAAGTTTCGTACCATTTGGACTTCGTTTGATGCTCCAACGGTTAACCGAGGGACCAAGAAGGCTTCGTGTGTGTTGCAGCACAACACCCCTCCATTTTGGCCCCAAACCCACCAAAACCCTCTCCATCATCTAGAGCGTTCGATCATGATCGCGTGGCCAAAAACCGCACCACATTTGGACACTCCTAGCTCCCTCTATGCCTATAAATGCACCACCCTTCCGAAATTCGCGGTTCCCCTCGTCCGAAACCCTAGATCCACCCCTCTCCGCGCGGCCGGACACGTCCGCCGGCTGCCGGACAGCGTCCGCCGCCGCCCGCAGCGAATCCCAGGCTGCCATGTCACCCGCGCCCGCGCCCCACATCGCCGGCCCGCGAAGCCCGGGTTGGGCCCCCGCGAGGCCCGAAGCACCGCTGCCCGCGCCCGCCTTCTCCTTCCCCGAGCCGGCAGCCCCCTCGCCGGACTTCGCCTCGCGCCGCCGCGGCGCCATCGCCGGCCGCCTCCACACCGACCTCCGTCGGTCGGACCTCCTCGCCGCCCCTCGCCTCAAGTCCCACGGCGCCGCTCGGCCGTGCCCTCCTCCGCCGCCCCACGGTTAGCTCCGGCCGGATCCGGTGAGATCCGGCCCAGGAACCTCTACTCCGGCGACCCCGCGCAAGAACTCCAGCGAGCTGCTTCGAAAACCGTGCCGACGACCCAGATCCAGATTGGGAAACCCTAGGGTTGACCTGTTTTTTCCTAAGTCTGCAGATTATATTGCCTTGTTCATCGTGCTGTAACATTGCATCCGTAGATCCGTTTTGGGCATATGGCATATCAAAATGTTCGCCTCAGAGAGAACATCATTTCATCTCATTGCATCATTTTCATTTGAGTTCATCTTGATGCCCGAAATGTTGTTGGAAGAGTGGTATTTGAGTTAATTGTCAGATCTGCTGCTCCAAATAGCTATTTGTCATTTTTGCCATGATTAATGTGTGCATGATATGCCCATGAGCTCTACATATGTTTTGTTATATGCTTTGCCATATTTCCAGAGGTGCCATCCATGTATTTTTGTGATGTGTGTGGTGACTAGCACAAGCTTGCAAAGTGGTGCATTCGTTAATGCTGATTTCAGGGACTTAGCAATTCCACTAAGTCCTTGGACTGTTTTTATCAATATGCCTTATGTTCATGTTGTTTCCTAGTGATCCGTGCCTCTTTTGAGTATGATCAGTAAGAATGTTTTGTTAATCTTGTAGTGCTCTATCCATCCATGTCTGTGTTTGCAATTATGGAGCACCCTAGCTGGATTCAATCGAGCTCTACTTTTGCTATTTCGTGAATCTGGGAAGATTGTCTACTTGTTAGCGATTTTGCCGAGGATGTTGTAGTTGATCCGTGCATGCTATGTTATTGTTCTTGCCATTTCTAGCTTGTATAATGTGTATTCTTAATGGGTTTATGCTTAGATTGTCCGTGCATGCTATGTTATTGATCCATGCATGCTGTAGTGAGTGCATCGAGCTCGTAAACATGCCTACTTGATATCTGATTTGCATGCTCCAGTTTTTCTGTAAGTCTGTGATCTGATTATGTTTTTGCCATGTTCACATGCTTGCAATAGTATTTTCTGATCCCTTTGGCTCAAGGTCACTAAGGGACTTTTGTTAAACTCTTTGAGTAGCTCCATGCCATGCCTTGCTTTGCCATGTTAAGTTCCTGTAGCATATAGTTTTCTTGCTCCAAAGTGCGCTACCTGATCTGAAATTCCAGACAAGTGTTAATTTCACTAAGTCTGAAATCTGTTTACCAATTGCACTTTTGCCATGCTTGTTTGAACCTGTTAATGGATGAATTGGCCGTAGATCAATGTTCATCTTTTGTTAAGCATCATGAGTGGGTCCTTGCCATGTATTTTGTTGCCATGTTTGGATGCTGTAGCATGTTTAACTTGTTGCATTTAGATGGCTACTTGTTGTATATCGCAGACCGGTGCCGTATTTGCATTGCTTGGCATTTCCAAACCGTGTCTCCGTTTCCGGTGTTCTTTATATCGATTTCAACCGAAATCACCTCACCTTTCCAGTGGCACACTTGGATTTCCATGTTGAGGCCAGGTTCATTCATCTCTTGTCAAATCTTGCGTATGCATCACATATCGCATCCCACATAGCATACCATGTTTGCATCATGTTGTTTGAGTTTACACGTGGTTGATTGTGTTTCGTTTGCTTGTTTGTCTTGTTTGGGTTGAGCCGGGAGACGAGTTTGCTAACGAGGAGCCTGTTGAGTTTGCTTTCGAGGATCCAGTCAACTCTGACAACTTTGCAGGCAAGATGATCATACCCTCGAAATCACTTCTATCTTTTCTTTGCTAGATGCTCGCTCTTTTGCTATGCCTATGCTATGATGCCTACCACTTGCTTATATTGCCTCCCAAATTGCCATGTCAAACCTCTAACCCACCATGTCCTAGCAAACCGTTGATTGGCTATGTTACCGCTTTGCTCAGCCCCTCTTATAGCATTGCTAGTTGCAGGTGAAGATTGGAGACCGTTCCTTGTTGGAACATTATTTACTTGTTGGGATATCACTATATTATCTTGTTATCTTAATGCATCTATATACTTGGTAAAGGGTGGAAGGCTCGGCCTTTTAGCCTAGTGTTTTGTTCCACTCTTGCCGCCCTAGTTTCCGTCATATGGGTGTTATGTTCCTGGATTTTGCGTTCCTTATACGGTTGGGTAATAATGGGAACCCCTTGACAAATCGCCTTGAATAAAACTTCTCCAGCAATGCCCAACCTTGGTTTTACCATTTGCCACCTAGCCTCTTTTTCCCTTGGGTTTCCGTAG